>NW_027422647.1:2500-55397 GCF_048934315.1 Petromyzon marinus
CCATCACCACCATCACCATCACCACCATCACCATCACCACCACCATCACCACCACCACCACCACCATCATCACCACCACCACCATCACCACCACCACCACCACCATCACCATCACCACCACCACCACCACCACCACCATCACCACCACCATCACCACCACCACCACCACCACCATCACCATCACCACCATCATCACCACCACCACCACCATCACCATCACCACCACCACCATCACCACCACCACCATCACCTCGTCTGAGCAACTCTGTGCCCTCTTCGATGAGGTCAGAGGTCATGTCATCGTCACCGATGAACTGCTGGAAGCCGAGGAGCTTGAGGAGACGTGAACCCATCCTGGAGATTATACACTTACACACTTATACACACTTACACACTTATACACACTTATATACATACACACTCACACACTTACACACTTACTAATACACTTACACACTTACACACTTATACACACTTACTAATACACACTTACACACTTATATACACTTATACACACTTATATACATACACACTCACACACTTACACACTTATATACACTTATACACACTTACTAATACACTTACACACTTACACACTTATATACACTTATACACACTTACTAATACACACTTACACACTTATATACACTTACTAATACACGTACACACTTACTAATACACTTATATACACTTACACACTTATACACACTTACACACTTATATACACACTTATATACACACTTATATACACTTATACACACTTACACACTTATATACACACTTATACACTTATACACACTTATATACACTTACTAATACACGTACACACTTACTAATACACTTATATACACACTTACACACTTATACACACTTACTAATACACACTTACACACTTATATACACTTATATACACACTTACACACTTATATACACTTATACACACTTACTAATACACACTTACACACTTATATACACTTATATACACTTATATGCATACACACTCACACACTTACACACTTATATACACACTTACACACTTATATACACACTTATATACACACTTACACACTTACACACACTTATATACAGTTATATACACACTTACACACTTATATACACACTTACACACTTATATACAGACTTACACACTTATACACTTACACACTTATATACACACTTACACACTTACACACACTTACACACAGGCAACCCCATATAAACACCCCTTACACACTTATATACACACTTACACACTTATATACACACTTAGACACACTATACACTTACACACTTATATACACACTATACACACTTACACACACTTACACACTTACTATATTATATACACACACACATATACACTATATACACACTTTACTAATACACTTATATACACACTTACACACTTATACACTATATACACACTTACTAATACACTTACTAATACACTTATATACACACTTACACACTTATATACACACACAATTACACACTTATATACACACTTACACACTTACATACACTTAAACACTATACACACTACTTATATACACTTATATACACACTTACACACTTATACACACTTATATACACACTTACACACTTATACACACTTACTTACTAATACACTTACTAATACACTTACTTACACACTTATACACACTTACTAATACACTTACTTACACACTTACACACTTATACACTTATATACACTTACTAATACACTTATACACACTTACACACTTATATACACACTTACACACTTATACACTTATATACACTTACACACTTATACACTTATATACACACTTACCAACACACTTATATACACACTTATATACACACTTACACACACTTATATACACTTATATACACACTTACACACTTATATACACTTACTAATACACTTACACACTTATATACACACTTATATACTTATACACACTTACACATACACACTTACACACTTATATACACACTTACACACTTATATACACTTATATGCACTTACTAATACACACTTACCAATACACACTTACTAATACACACTTACTAATACACACTTACTAATACACACTTACTAACACACACTTACTAATACGCACTTACTAATACACACATACTAAAACACACTTACTAATACACACTTACACAATCACTAATACACACTTACACACTTACTAATACAGACTTACACACTTAATAATACACACTTACTAATACACACTTACACACTTACACTCACTCACACATACACTCACTCACTCATACACTCACTCACACACTCATACACTCACTCATACACTCACTCACTCATACACTCACTCACTCATACACTCACTCACTCATACACTCACTCACTCATACACTCACTCACACACTCATACACTCACTCATACACTCACTCATACACTCACTCATACACACACTCATACACACACTCACTCATACACTCACTCACTCACTTATACACTCACTCACTCATACACTCACTCACACACACACTCATACACTCACTCACTCATACACTCACTCTTACACTCACTCATTTATACACTCACTCACTCATACACTCACTCACACACACACTCATACACTCACTCACTCATACACTCACTCACTCATACACTCACTCACACACTCACTCACTCACTCATACACTCACTCACTCACACACTCACTCACACACTCACTCACTCATACACTCACTCACTCATACACTCACTCACTCATACACTCACTCACTCATATACTCACTCACTCATACACTCACTCACTCATACACTCACTCACTCATACACTCACTCACTCATACACTCACTCACTCATACACTCACTCATACACTCACTAACTCATACACTCACTCACTCACACACTCACTCATTCATACACTCACTCACTCATACACTCACTCACTCATACACTCACTCACTCATACACTCACTCACTCATACACTCACTCACTCACTCATACACTCACTCATACACTCACTCACTCATACACTCACTCATACACTCACGGCTTCCCGATATCCGCAGTCAGTGAGTTGCTGGGTGAGTGAGTGAGTGGGTGGGTGAGAGGGTGAGTGAGTGGGTGAGTGAGTGAGTAGGTGAGTGAGTGGGTGAGTGAGTGACTGGGTGAGTGAGTGACTGGGTGAGTGGGTGGGTGAGTGAGTGGGTGAGTGAGTGAGTGAGTGGGTGAGTGAGTGAGTGAGTGGGTGAGTGAGTGACTGAGTGAGTGAGTGAGTGGGTGAGTGAGTGAGTGACTGAGTGAGTGACTGAGTGACTGACTGAGTGAGTGACTGACTGAGTGACTGAGTGAGTGACTGACTGAGTGAGTGACTGACTGAGTGACTGAGTGAGTGACTGAGTGAGTGAGTGAGTCACTGACTGAGTGAGTGAGCGAGTGACTGAGTGAGTGACTGAGTGACTGAGTGAGTGTCTGAGTGAGTGACTGAGTGACTGAGTGAGTGAGTGACTGACTGACTGAGTGAGTGAGTGACTGAGTGACTGAGTGAGTGACTGAGTGAGTGACTGAGTGAGTGACTGAGTGAGTGACTGAGTGACTGAGTGAGTGTCTGAGTGAGTGACTGAGTGAGTGACTGAGTGAGTGACTGAGTGAGTGACTGAGTGAGTGACTGAGTGCGTGAATGACTGACTGACTGAGTGAGTGAGTGAGTGACTGAGTGAGTGACTGACTGAGTGTCTGAGTGAGTGACTGAGTGACTGAGTGACTGAGTGACTGAGTGAGTGAGTGAGTGACTGAGTGAGTGACTGAGTGAGTGACTCTCACGTGAAGTATGTCGCCAGGCAGACGAGGACGATGGTGATGGGGTAGTAAAGGTAAAATCCATCGGCCATGAAGGAGATCACATCCATGTGTCCCATCAGCTGTAGCGGGAGCACCACCACCATCAGTAGTAGTACCATCACCATCATCACCACCACCACCATCATCATCATCAGTAGTAGTAGTACCATCACCCACACACTCACCCACCCACTCACCCACCCACTCACTCACCCACTCACCCACCCACTCACCCACCTCTGTGTAGGCTGTCTCGATATGGGTGTGTTGAGAGATGTGTGTCTCTCTCACTCACCCACTCACTCACCCACGCACCCACCCACTCACTCACTCACCCACTCACCCACCCACTCACTCACACACCCACTCACCCACTCACTCACTCACCCACCCACTCACTCACCCACTCACCCACTCACTCACTCACTCACCCACTCACCCACTCACTCACTCCCCCACCCACTCATTCACTCACCCACTCACTCACTCGCCCACCCACCCACTCACTCACCCACTCACCCACCCACTCACTCACTCACTCACCCACTCACTCACCCACCCACCCACTCACTCACCCACCCACCCACTCACTCACCCACCCACCCACCCACCACTGTGTAGGCTGTCTCGATATGGGTGTGTTGAGAGATGTGTGTCTCTCTCTCACTCACTCACTCACCCACTTACCCACTCACCCACTCACCCACCCACCTCTGTGTAGGCTGTCTCGATGTGTGTGTGCTGAGAGATGTGTGTCTCTCTCTCTCACTCACCCACCCACTCACTCACCCACCCACTCACCCACTCACCCACCCACTCTCTCTCTCTCACCTCTGTGTAGGCTGTCTCGATGTGTGTGTGTTGAGAGATGTGTGTCTCTCTCTCACTCACTCACCCACCCACCTCTGTGTAGGCTGTCTCGATGTGTGTGTGTTGAGAGATGTGTGTCTCTCTCTCACTCACTCACCCACTCACCCACCCACCCACTCACTCACCCACTCACTCACCCACTCACCCACTCACTCACTCACCCACTCACTCACCCACCCACCTCTGTGTAGGCTGTCTCGATGTGGGTGTGTTGAGAGATGTGTGTCTCTCTCACTCACTCACCCACTCACTCACCCACTCACTCACTCACCCACTCACCCACCCACCCACTCACCCACTCACTCACTCACCCACTCACCCACCCACTCACCCACTCACCCACCCACCCACTCACCCACTCACTCACCCACTCACCCACCCACCCACTCACCTCTGTGTAGGCTGTCTCTATATGTGTGTGTTGAGAGATGTGTGTCTCTCTCACTCACTCACCTCTGTGTAGGCTGTCTCGATGTGTGTGTGTTGAGAGATGTGTGTCTCTCTCTCACTCACTCACCCACTCACCCAGTCACTCACTCACCCACTCACGCACCCACTCACTCACCCACCCACTCACCCACTCACTCACCCACTCACCCACCCACCCACTCACCTCTGTGTAGGCTGTCTCGATGTGTGTGTGTTGAGAGATGTGTGTCTCTCTCACTCACTCACTCACCCACTCACTCACTCACCCACTCACGCACCCACCCACTCACCCACCTCTGTGTAGGCTGTCTCGATGTGTGTGTGTTGAGAGATGTGTGTCTCTCTCTCACTCACTCACTCACCCACCCACTCACTCACCCACTCACCCACCCACCCACTCACCCACCCACTCACCCACTCACTCACTCACCCACTCACTCTCACCCACCTGTGTGTAGGCTGTCTCTATATGAGTGTGTTGAGAGATGTGTGTCTCTCTCACTCACCCACTCACTCACCCACGCACCCACCCACTCACTCACTCACCCACTCACCCACCCACTCACTCACACACCCACTCACCCACTCACTCACTCACCCACCCACTCACTCACCCACTCACCCACTCACTCACTCACTCACCCACTCACCCACTCACTCACTCCCCCACCCACTCATTCACTCACCCACTCACTCACTCGCCCACCCACCCACTCACTCACCCACTCACCCACCCACTCACTCACTCACTCACCCACTCACTCACCCACCCACCCACTCACTCACCCACCCACCCACTCACTCACCCACCCACCCACCCACCACTGTGTAGGCTGTCTCGATATGGGTGTGTTGAGAGATGTGTGTCTCTCTCTCACTCACTCACTCACCCACTTACCCACTCACCCACTCACCCACCCACCTCTGTGTAGGCTGTCTCGATGTGTGTGTGCTGAGAGATGTGTGTCTCTCTCTCTCACTCACCCACCCACTCACTCACCCACCCACTCACCCACTCACCCACCCACTCTCTCTCTCTCACCTCTGTGTAGGCTGTCTCGATGTGTGTGTGTTGAGAGATGTGTGTCTCTCTCTCACTCACTCACCCACCCACCTCTGTGTAGGCTGTCTCGATGTGTGTGTGTTGAGAGATGTGTGTCTCTCTCTCACTCACTCACCCACTCACCCACCCACCCACTCACTCACCCACTCACTCACCCACTCACCCACTCACTCACTCACCCACTCACTCACCCACCCACCTCTGTGTAGGCTGTCTCGATGTGGGTGTGTTGAGAGATGTGTGTCTCTCTCACTCACTCACCCACTCACTCACCCACTCACTCACTCACCCACTCACCCACCCACCCACTCACCCACTCACTCACTCACCCACTCACCCACCCACTCACCCACTCACCCACCCACCCACTCACCCACTCACTCACCCACTCACCCACCCACCCACTCACCTCTGTGTAGGCTGTCTCTATATGTGTGTGTTGAGAGATGTGTGTCTCTCTCACTCACTCACCTCTGTGTAGGCTGTCTCGATGTGTGTGTGTTGAGAGATGTGTGTCTCTCTCTCACTCACTCACCCACTCACCCAGTCACTCACTCACCCACTCACGCACCCACTCACTCACCCACCCACTCACCCACTCACTCACCCACTCACCCACCCACCCACTCACCTCTGTGTAGGCTGTCTCGATGTGTGTGTGTTGAGAGATGTGTGTCTCTCTCACTCACTCACTCACCCACTCACTCACTCACCCACTCACGCACCCACCCACTCACCCACCTCTGTGTAGGCTGTCTCGATGTGGGTGTGTTGAGAGATGTGTGTCTCTCTCTCACTCACTCACTCACCCACCCACTCACTCACCCACTCACCCACCCACCCACTCACCCACCCACTCACCCACTCACTCACTCACCCACTCACTCTCACCCACCTGTGTGTAGGCTGTCTCTATATGAGTGTGTTGAGAGATGTGTGTCTCTCTCACCTGTGTGTAGGCTGTCTCTATATGTGTGTGTTGAGAGATGTGTGTCTCTCTCACTCACCTGTGTGTAGGCTGTCTCTATATGTGTGTGTTGAGAGATGTGTGTCTCTCTCTCACTCACTCACTCACCTGTGTGTAGGCTGTCTCTATATGTGTGTGTTGAGAGATGTGTGTGTCGATGTGAATGAGTCCCAGGAAGTTGAGGCAGAGGGGTGGAGTGAGCCGACAGAAGAGCCTGAGACCACAACAACAATAACATCATCATTAATAAACAACAACAACAACATTAACATTAAACAACAACCATCACAACAACAACATTAAACAACAACCACCACCACCACCACAACCACCACCACAACAACAACAATAACATTAACATTAAACAACCACCACCACCACAACGTTAACAACCACCACAACCACCACAACCACCACCACCACAACCACCACAACCACCACAACCACCACCACAACCACCACCACCACCACCACAACCACCACCACAACCACCACCACCACCACAACCACCACAACCATCACAACAACAACAACAACATTCACCACAACAACAACAACATTAAACAACAACCACTACCACCACAACTACCACCACCACCACACTCACCACCACACTCACCACCACACTCACCATCACCACTACACTCACCACCACACTCACCATCACCACTACACTCACCACCACACTCACCATCACCACTACACTCACCACCACACTCACCATCACCACTACACTCACCACCACACTCACCATCACCACCACACTCACCACCACCACAACCACCACCACACTCACCACCACCAACACCACCACCACCACCACCATCACCACCACCACCACACTCACCACCACCCTCACCACCACACTCACCACCACCACACTCACCACCACACTCACCACCACGCTCACCACCACACTCACTACCCTCACCACCACCACCCTCACCACCACGCTCACCACCACACTCACCACCACGCTCACCACCACCACCACGCTCACCACCACCCTCACCACCACCCTCACCACCACCACACTCACCACCACGCTCACCACCACCACGCTCACCACCACGCTCACCACCACGCTCACCACCACGCTCACCACCACGCTCACCACCACGCTCACCACCACCATCACCACCATCACCATCACCAACACCACCACCACCACCACACTCACCACCACCACCACCACCACACTCACCACCACCATCACCACCACCACCACCACACTCACCACCCTCACCACCACACTCACCATCACCATCACCAACACCACCACCATCACCACACTCACCACCACCACCACCACACTCACCAACACCACCACACTCACCACCACCACCACCACTACCACACTCACCAACACCACCACACTCACCACCACCACCACCACCACGCTCACCACCACCCTCACCACGCTCACCACCACCACTACACTCACCACCACGCTCACCACCACCACGCTCACCACCACGCTCACCACCACACTCACCATCACCACCACGCTCACCACCCTCACCACCAAGCTCACCACCACACTCACCACCACGCTCACCACCACCACTACACTCACCACCACGCTCACCACCACCACGCTCACCACCACGCTCACCACCACCACCATCACCACCACCACCACCACCACCACGCTCACCACCACACTCACCACCACACTCACCATCACCACCACGCTCACCACCACACTCACCACCACCACCATCACCACCACCACCACACTCACCACCACGCTCACCACCACCACCACCACACTCACCACCACACTCACCACCACACTCACCATCACCACTACACTCACCAATACCACGCTCACCACCACACCCACCACCACACTCACCACCACCACGCTCACCACCACACTCACCAATACCACGCTCACCACCACGCTCACCACCACACTCACCACCACCCTCACCACCACGCTCACCACCACCACCACCATCACCACGCTCACCACCACCACCCTCACCATCACCACGCTCACCACCACCCTCACCACCACCCTCACCACCACCACCACGCTCACCACCACCACCACCATCACCACGCTCACCACCACCACCCTCACCACCACGCTCACCACCACCCTCACCACCACCCTCACCACCACCACCACACTCACCACCACTACACTTACCACCACGCTCACCACCACCACCACGCTCACCACCACCACTACACTCACCACCACGCTCACCACCACCACTACACTCACCACCACACTCACCACCACGCTCACCACCACCACGCTCACCACCACCACTACACTCACCACCACGCTCACCACCACCACTACACTCACCACCACGCTCACCACCACGCTCACCACCACGCTCACCACCACCCACATGCCACTGAAGAGGAGGCTGTGGTGGTTGGTTTGGTGGTGCGGGGCCAGATGGTAGAGGTTGAAGAGGCGAATACGGAACACGGTGGAGAATGTGCAGACACTCAGGTAGGCGATAGTCAGGAGACTCATCATCTGTTACACACACACAGTGACACACACAGTGACACACACAGTGACACACACACACAGTGACACACACACAGTGACACACACACAGTGACACACACACAGTGACACACACAGTGACACACACAGTGACACACACAGTGACACACACACAGTGACACACACACAGTGACACACACACAGGGTGGAGAATGTGCAGACACTCAGGTAGGCGATAGTCAGGAGACTCATCATCTGTTACACACACACAGTGACACACACAGTGACACACACAGTGACACACACAGTGACACACACAGTGACACACACAGTGACACACACAGTGACACACACACAGTGACACACACAGTGACACACACAGTGACACACACACAGGGTGGAGAATGTGCAGACACTCAGGTAGGCGATAGTCAGGAGACTCATCATCTGTTACACACACACAGTGACACACACAGTGACACACACAGTGACACACACAGTGACACACACAGTGACACACACAGTGACACACACACAGTGACACACACAGTGACACACACAGTGACACACACACAGGGTGGAGAATGTGCAGACACTCAGGTAGGCGATAGTCAGGAGACTCATCATCTGTTACACACACACAGTGACACACACAGTGACACACACAGTGACACACACAGTGACACACACAGTGACACACACAGTGACACACACACAGTGACACACACAGTGACACACACAGTGACACACACACAGTGACACACACACAGGGTGGAGAAGGTGCAGACACTCAGGTAGGCGATAGTCAGGAGACTCATCATCTGTTACACACACACAGTGACACACACAGTGACACACACAGTGACACACACAGTGACACACACAGTGACACACACACAGGGTAGAGAAGGTGCAGACACTCAGGTAGGCGATAGTCAGGAGACTCATCATCTGTTACACACACACAGTGACACACACAGTGACACACAGTGACACACACAGTGACACACACAGTGACACACACACAGGGTGGAGAAGGTGCAGACACTCAGGTAGGCGATAGTCAGGAGACTCATCATCTGTTACACACACACAGTGACACACACAGTGACACACACAGTGACACACACAGTGACACACACAGTGACACACACACAGTGACACACACAGTGACACACACACAGTGACACACACAGTGACACACACACAGTGACACACACACAGTGACACACACACAGTGACACACACAGTGACACACACACAGTGACACACACAGTGACACACACACACAGTGACACACACACAGTGACACACACACAGTGACACACACAGTGACACACACAGTGACACACACACAGGGTGGAGAAGGTGCAGACACTCAGGTAGGCGATAGTCAGGAGACTCATCATCTGTTACACACACACAGTGACACACACAGTGACACACACACAGTGACACACACAGTGACACACACAGTGACACACACAGTGACACACACACAGTGACACACACACAGTGACACACACAGTGACACACACACACAGTGACACACACAGTGACACACACAGTGACACACACACACAGTGACACACACAGTGACACACACAGTGACACACACACACAGTGACACACACACACAGTGACACACACAGTGACACACACAGTGACACACACAGTGACACACACAGTGACACACACACAGTGACACACACACAGTGACACACACACAGTGACACACACAGTGACACACACAGTGACACACACACAGTGACACACACAGTGACACACACACAGGGTGGAGAAGGTGCAGACACTCAGGTAGGCGATAGTCAGGAGACTCATCATCTGTTACACACACACAGTGACACACACAGTGACACACACACAGTGACACACACAGTGACACACACAGTGACACACACAGTGACACACACACAGTGACACACACACAGTGACACACACAGTGACACACACACACAGTGACACACACAGTGACACACACAGTGACACACACACACAGTGACACACACAGTGACACACACAGTGACACACACACAGTGACACACACACACAGTGACACACACAGTGACACACACAGTGACACACACACAGGGTGGAGAAGGTGCAGACACTCAGGTAGGCGATAGTCAGCAGACTCATCATCTGTTACACACACACAGTGACACACACAGTGACACACACACAGTGACACACACAGTGACACACACAGTGACACACACAGTGACACACACACAGTGACACACACAGTGACACACACAGTGACACACACAGTGACACACACACAGTGACACACACACAGTGACACACACAGTGACACACACACACAGTGACACACACAGTGACACACACAGTGACACACACACACAGTGACACACACAGTGACACACACAGTGACACACACACAGTGACACACACACACAGTGACACACACACAGTGACACACACAGTGACACACACACAGTGACACACACACACAGTGACACACACAGTGACACACACACAGGGTGGAGAAGGTGCAGACACTCAGGTAGGCGATAGTCAGCAGACTCATCATCTGTTACACACACACAGTGACACACACAGTGACACACACACAGTGACACACACAGTGACACACACAGTGACACACACACAGTGACACACACACAGTGACACACACAGTGACACACACAGTGACACACACAGTGACACACACACAGTGACACACACACAGTGACACACACACACAGTGACACACACACAGTGACACACACACAGTGACACACACAGTGACACACACAGTGACACACACACAGTGACACACACAGTGACACACACACAGTGACACACACACACAGTGACACACACAGTGACACACACACACAGTGACACACACAGTGACACACACACAGTGACACACACAGTGACACACACACAGTGACACACACACAGTGACACACACACAGTGACACACACACAGTGACACACACACAGTGACACACACAGTGACACACACACAGTGACACACACAGTGACACACACAGTGACACACACAGTGACACACACACAGTGACACACACAGTGACACACACAGTGACACACACACAGGGTAGAGAAGGTGCAGACACTCAGGTAGGCGATAGTCAGGAGACTCATCATCTGTTACACACACACAGTGACACACACAGTGACACACACACAGTGACACACACACAGTGACACACACACAGTGACACACACAGTGACACACACACAGTGACACACACAGTGACACACACAGTGACACACACACAGTGACACACACACAGTGACACACACAGTGACACACACAGTGACACACACACAGTGACACACCCAGTGACACACACAGTGACACACACAGTGACACACACAGTGACACACACAGTGACACACACAGTGACACACACACAGGGTGGAGAAGGTGCAGACACTCAGGTAGGCGATAGTCAGCAGACTCATCATCTGTTACACACACACAGTGACACACACAGTGACACACACACACACAGTGACACACACAGTGACACACACACAGTGACACATACACAGTGACACAGACAGTGACACACACACAGTGACACACACAGTGACACACACAGTGACACACACAGTGACACACACAGTGACACACACAGTGACACACACAGTGACACACACACAGTGATACACACACAGTGACACACACAGTGACACACACACAGTGACACACACACACAGTGACACACACAGTGACACACACAGTGACACACACAGTGACACACACAGTGACACACACAGTGACACACACACACAGTGACACACACACAGTGACACACACACAGTGACACACACAGTGACACACACACAGTGACACACACACAGTGACACACACACAGTGACACACACACAGTGACACACACAGTGACACACACACAGTGACACACACAGTGACACACACACAGTGACACACACAGTGACACACACAGTGACACACACACACACAGTGACACACACAGTGACACACACACACAGTGACACACACAGTGACACACACACAGTGACACACACACAGTGACACACACAGTGACACACACAGTGACACACACAGTGACACACACACAGTGACACACACACACAGTGACACACACAGTGACACACACACACACACACAGTGACACACACACAGTGACACACACAGTGACACACACACAGGGTGGAGAAGGTGCAGACACTCAGGTAGGCGATAGTCAGGAGACTCATCATCTGTTACACACACACAGTGACACACACAGTGACACACACACACACAGTGACACACACAGTGACACACACACAGTGACACATACACAGTGACACAGACAGTGACACACACACAGTGACACACACAGTGACACACACACAGTGACACACACACAGTGACACACACAGTGACACACACAGTGACACACACAGTGACACACACAGTGACACACACACAGTGACACACACACAGTGACACACACACAGTGACACACACACAGTGACACACACACAGTGACACACACAGTGACACACACAGTGACACACACACAGGGTAGAGAATGTGCAGACACTCAGGTAGGCGATAGTCAGCAGACTCATCATCTGTTACACACACACAGTGACACACACAGTGACACACACACACACAGTGACACACACACAGTGACACACACAGTGACACACACAGTGACACACACAGTGACACACACACAGTGACACACACAGTGACACACACACAGTGACACACACAGTGACACACACACAGTGACACACACAGTGACACACACACAGTGACACACACACAGTGACACACACAGTGACACACACACAGTGACACACACAGTGACACACACACACAGTGACACACACACAGTGACACACACACAGTGACACACACACAGTGACACACACACAGTGACACACACAGTGACACACAGTGACACACACAGTGACACACACACAGTGACACACACACACAGTGACACACACAGTGACACACACAGTGACACACACAGTGACACACAGTGACACACACAGTGACACACACACAGTGACACACACACACAGTGACACACACACAGTGACACACACAGTGACACACACACACAGTGACACACACACAGTGACACACACAGTGACACACACACACAGTGACACACACACAGTGACACACACAGTGACACACACACAGTGACACACACACAGTGACACACACACAGGGTGGAGAAGGTGCAGACACTCAGGTAGGCGATAGTCAGCAGACTCATCATCTGTTACACACACACAGTGACACACACACAGTGACACACACAGTGACACACACAGTGACACACACAGTGACACACACACACACAGTGACACACACACAGTGACACACACACAGTGACACACACACAGTGACACACACACACAGTGACACACACAGTGACACACACACAGTGACACACACAGTGACACACACACAGTGACACACACACAGTGACACACACAGTGACACACACACAGTGACACACACACACACACAGTGACACACACAGTGACACACACAGTGACACACACAGTGACACACACACAGTGACACACACGCAGTGACACACACACACAGTGACACACACACACACAGTGACACACACAGTGACACACACAGTGACACACACACACACAGTGACACACACACACAGTGACACACACACACAGTGACACACACAGTGACACACACACACAGTGACACACACACAGTGACACACAGTGACACACACAGTGACACACACAGTGACACACACACAGTGACACACACAGTGACACACACACAGTGACACACACACAGGGTGGAGAAGGTGCAGACACTCAGGTAGGCGATAGTCAGGAGACTCATCATCTGTTACACACACACAGTGACACACACAGTGACACACACAGTGACACACACACAGTGACACACACACACACAGTGACACACACAGTGACACACACAGTGACACACACAGTGACACACACAGTGACACACACACAGTGACACACACGCAGTGACACACACAGTGACACACACAGTGACACACACACACACAGTGACACACACAGTGACACACACAGTGACACACACAGTGACACACACAGTGACACACACACAGTGACACACACAGTGACACACACACACAGTGACACACACACAGTGACACACACACACAGTGACACACACACAGTGACACACACAGTGACACACACAGTGACACACACGCAGTGACACACACACACAGTGACACACACACACACAGTGACACACACAGTGACACACACAGTGACACACACACACACAGTGACACACACACACAGTGACACACACACACAGTGACACACACAGTGACACACACACACAGTGACACACACACAGTGACACACAGTGACACACACAGTGACACACACAGTGACACACACACAGTGACACACACAGTGACACACACACAGTGACACACACACAGGGTGGAGAAGGTGCAGACACTCAGGTAGGCGATAGTCAGGAGACTCATCATCTGTTACACACACACAGTGACACACACAGTGACACACACAGTGACACACACACAGTGACACACACACACACAGTGACACACACAGTGACACACACAGTGACACACACAGTGACACACACAGTGACACACACACAGTGACACACACGCAGTGACACACACAGTGACACACACAGTGACACACACACACACAGTGACACACACAGTGACACACACAGTGACACACACAGTGACACACACAGTGACACACACACAGTGACACACACAGTGACACACACACACAGTGACACACACACAGTGACACACACACACAGTGACACACACACAGTGACACACACAGTGACACACACAGTGACACACACAGTGACACACACACAGGGTGGAGAAGGTGCAGACACTCAGGTAGGCGATAGTCAGCAGACTCATCATCTGTTACACACACACAGTGACACACACAGTGACACACACACAGTGACACACACAGTGACACACACAGTGACACACACAGTGACACACACACAGTGACACACACACAGGGTAGAGAATGTGCAGACACTCAGGTAGGCGATAGTCAGCAGACTCATCATCTGTTACACACACACAGTGACACACACAGTGACACACACACAGTGACACACACAGTGACACACACAGTGACACACACACAGTGACACACACAGTGACACACACACAGTGACACACACACAGGGTGGAGAATGTGCAGACACTCAGGTAGGCGATAGCCAGGAGACTCATCATCTGTTACACACACACAGTGACACACACAGTGACACACACACACAGTGACACACACACAGTGACACACACACACAGTGACACACACACACAGTGATACACACACACAGTGACACACACAGTGACACACACACAGTGACACACACACACAGTGACACACACACACAGTGACACACACACAGTGACACACACAGTGACACACACAGTGACACACACACAGTGACACACACAGTGACACACACAGTGACACACACAGTGACACACACAGTGACACACACACAGGGTGGAGAAGGTGCAGACACTCAGGTAGGCGATAGTCAGGAGACTCATCATCTGTTACACACACACAGTGACACACACAGTGACACACACAGTGACACACACACAGTGACACACACAGTGACACACACAGTGACACACACAGTGACACACACACAGTGACACACACACAGTGACACACACAGTGACACACACAGTGACACACACAGTGACACACACAGTGACACACACAGTGACACACACAGTGACACACACAGTGACACACACAGTGACACACACACACAGTGACACACACACAGTGACACACACAGTGACACACACAGTGACACACACACAGTGACACACACACACAGTGACACACACAGTGACACACACACAGTGACACACACACAGTGACACACACAGTGACACACACAGTGACACACACACAGTGACACACACACAGTGACACACACAGTGACACACACAGTGACACACACAGTGACACACACAGTGACACACACACAGTGACACACACAGTGACACACACAGTGACACACACAGTGACACACACAGTGACACACACACACACAGTGACACACACACAGTGACACACACAGTGACACACACAGTGACACACACACAGTGACACACACACACAGTGACACACACAGTGACACACACACACAGTGACACACACAGTGACACACACACAGTGACACACACAGTGACACACACACAGTGACACACACAGTGACACACACAGTGACACACACACAGGGTAGAGAAGGTGCAGACACTCAGGTAGGCGATAGTCAGGAGACTCATCATCTGTTACACACACACAGTGACACACACAGTGACACACACACAGTGACACACACACAGTGACACACACACACAGTGACACACACACAGTGACACACACAGTGACACACACACAGTGACACACACACACAGTGACACACACAGTGACACACACAGTGACACACACACAGTGACACACACAGTGACACACACACAGTGACACACACAGTGACACACACAGTGACACACACACAGTGACACACACACAGTGACACACAGTGACACACACAGTGACACACACAGTGACACACACAGTGACACACACACAGTGACACACACAGTGACACACACACAGTGACACACACAGTGACACACACACAGTGACACACACAGTGACACACACACAGTGACACACACACACACAGTGACACACACACACAGTGACACACACACAGTGACACACACAGTGACACACACACAGTGACACACACACACAGTGACACACACAGTGACACACACAGTGACACACACACAGTGACACACACAGTGACACACACACACAGTGACACACACAGTGACACACACAGTGACACACACACAGGGTGGAGAAGGTGCAGACACTCAGGTAGGCGATAGTCAGGAGACTCATCATCTGTTACACACACACAGTGACATACACAGTGACACACACAGTGACACACACAGTGACACACACACAGTGACACACACACACACAGTGACACACACAGTGACACACACACACACAGTGACACACACACACAGTGACACACACAGTGACACACACACAGTGACACACACAGTGACACACACAATGACACACACACACAGTGACACACACACAGTGACACACACACACAGTGACACACACAGTGACACACACACAGTGACACACACACAGTGACACACACACAGTGACACACACACAGTGACACACACAGTGACACACACACAGTGATACACACAGTGACACACACAGTGACACACACAGTGACACACACAGTGACACACAGTGACACACACACAGTGACACACACACACAGTGACACACACACACACACAGTGACACACACAGTGACACACACAGTGACACACACACACAGTGACACACACAGTGACACACACACAGTGACACACACACAGTGACACACACACACACACACAGTGACACACACACAGTGACACACACAGTGACACACACACACAGTGACTCACACAGTGACACACACAGTGACACACACACAGTGACACACACAGTGACACACACAGTGACACACACACACAGTGACACACACACAGTGACACACACAGTGACACACACACAGTGACACACACACAGTGACACACACAGTGACACACACAGTGACACACACAGTGACACACACACAGTGACACACACACACAGTGACACACACACAGTGACACACACACAGGGTGGAGAAGGTGCAGACACTCAGGTAGGCGATAGTCAGCAGACTCATCATCTGTTACACACACACAGTGACACACACAGTGACACACACAGTGACACACACAGTGACACACACACACAGTGACACACACAGTGACACACACAGTGACACACACAGTGACACACACAGTGACACACACACAGTGACACACACACAGTGACACACACAGTGACACACACACAGTGTACACACACACACAGTGACACACACAGTGACACACACACAGTGACACACACACAGTGACACACACAGTGACACACACAGTGACACACACAGTGACACACACACAGTGACACACACAGTGACACACACAGTGACACACACAGTGACACACACACAGTGACACACACAGTGACACACACACAGTGACACACACACAGTGACACACACAGTGACACACACACAGTGACACACACAGTGACACACACACAGTGACACACACACACAGTGACACACACACACAGTGACACACACACAGTGACACACACAGTGACACACACAGTGACACACACAGTGACACACACACACACACACAGTGACACACACACAGTGACACACACAGTGACACACACAGTGACACACACAGTGACACACACACAGTGACACACACAGTGACACACACAGTGACACACACACACACACAGTGACACACACACAGTGACACACACAGTGACACACACACAGTGACACACACAGTGACACACACAGTGACACACACAGTGACACACACAGTGACACACACAGTGACACACACACAGGGTGGAGAAGGTGCAGACACTCAGGTAGGCGATAGTCAGCAGACTCATCATCTGTTACACACACACAGTGACACACACAGTGACACACACACAGTGACACACACACAGTGACACACACACACAGTGACACACACAGTGACACACACAGTGACACACACACAGTGACACACACAGTGACACACACACAGTGACACACACAGTGACACACACAGTGACACACACAGTGACACACACACAGTGACACACACACAGTGACACACACAGTGACACACACACAGTGACACACACAGTGACACACACAGTGACACACACAGTGACACACACACAGTGACACACACAGTGACACACACACAGTGACACACACAGTGACACACACACAGTGACACACACAGTGACACACACACACAGTGACACACACAGTGACACACACACACAGTGACACACACACAGTGACAGAGTGACACACACAGTGACACACACAGTGACACACACACAGTGACACACACAGTGACACACACAGTGACACACACACAGTGACACACACAGTGACACACACAGTGACACACACAGTGACACACACAGTGACACACACAGTGACACACACAGTGACACACACAGTGACACACACACACAGTGACACACACACACAGTGACACACACACAGTGACACACACAGTGACACACACAGTGACACACACACAGTGACACACACAGTGACACACACAGTGACACACACACAGTGACACACACACAGTGACACACACAGTGACACACACACACACAGTGACACACACAGTGACACACACACAGTGACACACACAGTGACACACACAGTGACACACACAGTGACACACACACAGTGACACACACAGTGACACACACAGTGACACACACAGTGACACACACACAGTGACACACACAGTGACACACACAGTGACACACACAGTGACACACACACACACACAGTGACACACACACAGTGACACACACAGTGACACACACACAGTGACACACACAGTGACACACACACAGTGACACACACACAGTGACACACACAGTGACACACACACAGTGACACACACACAGTGACACACACACAGTGACACACACAGTGACACACACACACAGTGACACACACAGTGACACACACACAGTGACACACACACAGTGACACACACAGTGACACACACAGTGACACACACACAGTGACACACACACACAGTGACACACACAGTGACACACACAGTGACACACACACAGTGACACACACACACAGTGACACACACAGTGACACACACACAGTGACACACACACAGTGACACACACACAGTGACACACACAGTGACACACACACAGTGACACACACAGTGACACACACACACAGTGACACACACACAGTGACACACACAGTGACACACACACAGTGACACACACACAGTGACACACACAGTGACACACACAGTGACAAACACAGTGACACACACACACAGTGACACACACAGTGACACACACAGTGACACACACACAGTGACACACACAGTGACACACACACACAGTGACACACACAGTGACACACACACACAGTGACACACACACAGTGACACACACAGTGACACACACAGTGACACACACACAGTGACACACACACAGTGACACACACAGTGACACACACACAGTGACACACACAGTGACACACACAGTGACACACACACAGTGACACACACAGTGACACACACAGTGACACACACACAGTGACACACACAGTGACACACACACAGTGACACACACACAGTGACACACACAGTGACACACACAGTGACACACACAGTGACACACACACACAGTGACACACACAGTGACACACACACAGTGACACACACAGTGACACACACAGTGACACACACACAGTGACACACACAGTGACACACACAGTGACACACACACAGTGACACACACACAGTGACACACACACAGTGACACACACACAGTGACACACACACAGTTACACACACAGTGACACACACACAGTGACACACACACAGTGACACACACACAGTGACACACACACAGTGACACACACACAGTGACACACACAGTGACACACACACAGTGACACACACAGTGACACACACACAGTGACACACACACAGTGACACACACAGTGACACACACACAGTGACACACACAGTGACACACACACAGTGACACACACACAGTGACACACACACAGTGACACACACACACACACAGTGACACACACACAGTGACACACACAGTGACACACACACACAGTGACTCACACAGTGACACACACAGTGACACACACACAGTGACACACATAGTGACACACACACAGTGACACACACACAGTGACACACACAGTGACACACACACACACACACAGTGACACACACACACACAGAGACTCACACAGAGACACACACACAGTGACACACACAGTGACACACACAGTGACACACACACACACAGTGACACACACAGTGACACACACACAGTGACACACACACAGTGACACACACACAGTGACACACACACAGTGACACACACAGTGACACACACAGAGACACACACACAGTGACACACACAGTGACACACACACAGTGACACACACACAGTGACACACACAGTGACACACACACAGTGACACACACAGTGACACACACACAGTGACACACACACAGTGACACACACACACACACAGTGACACACACACACACAGAGACTCACACAGAGACACACACACAGTGACACACACAGTGACACACACAGTGACACACACACACACAGTGACACACACAGTGACACACACACAGTGACACACACACAGTGACACACACACACACAGTGACACACACACAGTGACACACACAGTGACACACACAGAGACACACACACAGTGACACACACAGTGACACACACACAGTGACACACACACAGTGACACACACACACACACAGAGACTCACACAGAGACACACACAGAGACTCACACAGTGACACACACAGAGACTCACACAGTGACTCACACACAGAGACTCACACAGAGACACACACAGTGACACACACAGTGACACAAAGATCCCCCATATAGCCTTAACAGACTGTAGGGGCAAGTGCTGTTAGCGAGCTGGTGAGTGAGTTGGTGAGCGAGCGAGTGACTGAATGAGTGAGCTGGTGAGTTATCTGGTGAGTGACTGACTGAGTGACTGAGCTGGTGAGTGAGCTGGTGAGTGACTGACTGAGCTGGTGAGTTGGTGAGTGAGTGAGTGAGTGACTGAATGAGTGAGCTGGTGAGCGAGTGACTGACTGAGTGAGTGACTGAGTGACTGAGCTGGTGAGTGAGCTGGTGAGTGAGTGACTGACTGAGTGACTGACTGAGCTGGTGAGTTGGTGAGCGAGTGAGTGAGTGAGTGACTGAGCTGGTGACTGAGCTGGTGAGCGAGCTGGTGAGTGAGCTGGTGACTGACTGAGTGACTGACCGAGTGACTGACTGACTGAACTGATGAGTGAGCTGGTGAGTGAGCTGGTGAGTGAACTGGTGAGTGACTGAGTGACTTACCGAGTGACTGACTGACTGAACTGGTGAGTGAGCTGGTGAGTGAGCTGGTGAGTGAGCTGGTGACTGACTGAGTGACTTACCGAGTGACTGACTGACTGAACTGGTGAGTGAGCTGGTGAGTGAGCTGGTGACTGACTGAGTGACTGACCGATTGACTAACTGACTGAACTGGTGAGTGAGCTGGTGAGCGAGCTGGTGAGTGAGCTGGTGACTGACTGAGTGACTTACCGAGTGACTGACTGACTGAACTGGTGAGTGAGCTGGTGAGTGAGCTGGTGAGTGACTGAGTGACTGACCGAGTGACTGACTGACTGAACTGGTGAGTGAGCTGGTGAGCGAGCTGGTGAGTGAGCTGGTGACTGACTGAGTGACTGACCGAGTGACTGACTGACTGAGCTGGTGAGTGAGTGAATGAATTGATGAGTGAATGACTGAGTGAGTGAGCTGGTGACTGAGTGACTGAGCTGATGTGTGAGTTGATGAGTGACTGAGTGAGTGACTGACTGAGCTGGTGAGCGAGCTGGTGAGTGAGCTGGTGAGTGAGTGAGTGACTGAGTGACTGAGCTGGTGAGTGAGCTGGTGAGTGAGTGAGTGACTGAGTGACTGAGTGAATTGATGAGCTGGTGACTGAGTGAGTGAGTGACTGACTGAGTGACTGAGTGAGTGACTGACTGACTGAGTGACTGAGTGACTGAGCTGGTGAGTGAGCTGATGAGTGAGCGAGCGAGTGACTGACAGACTGACTGAGTGAATTGATGAGTGAGTGACTGAGCTGGTGAGTGACTGACTGACTGAGTGAGTGACTGACTGACTGACTGAGCTGGTGAGCGAGCTGGTGAGCGAGCTGGTGAGTGAACGAGTGACTGACTGAGTGACTGAGTGAGTGACTGACTGACTGAGTGAGTGACTGAGTGAATGAATTGATGAGTGAATGACTGAGTGAGTGAGTTGGTGAGTGAGTGAGTGAATGACTGAGTGACTGAGCTGGTGAGTGAGTTGATGAGTGAGCGAGCGAGTGACTGACTGACTGAGTGAATTGATGAGTGAGTGACTGACTGACTGACTGAGTGACTGACTGAGCTGGTGAGTGAGTTGATGAGTGAGCGAGTGACTGACTGACTGACTGAGTGAATTGATGAGTGAGTGACTGAGCTGGTGAGTGAGTTGATGAGTGAGTGAGTGAGCTGGTGAGCGAGCTGGTGAGCGAGCTGGTGAGCGAGCTGGTGAGTGAGCTGGTGAGTGAGCTGGTGAGTGAGTGAGTGAGCTGGTGAGCGAGCTGGTGAGCGAGCTGGTGAGTGAGCTGGTGAGTGAGTTGATGAGTGAGTGAGTGACTGACTGAGTGAGTGACTGAGTGACTGAGCTGGTGAGTGAGTTGATGAGTGAGTGACTGAGTGAGTGAGTGACTGACTGAACTGGTGAGCGAGCTGGTGAGCGAGCTGGTGAGCGAGCTGGTGAGTGAGTGAGTGACTGACTGAGCTGGTGAGCGAGCTGGTGACTGAGCTGGTGAGTGACTGACTGAGCTGGTGAGCGAGCTGGTGAGTGAGTTGATGAGTGACTGAGTGACTGACTGAGCTGGTGAGCGAGTTGGTGAGTGACTGACTGAACTGGTGAGCGAGCTGGTGAGTGACTGAGCTGGTGAGCGAGCTGGTGAGTGACTGAGTGAGTGACTGACTGAGCTGGTGAGTGAGCTGGTGAGTGAGTTGATGAGTGAGTGAGTGAGCTGGTGAGCGAGCTGGTGAGCGAGTTGGTGAGTGAGTGAGTGACTGACTGAGTGACTGAGCGACTGACTGAGCTGGTGAGTGAGTTGATGAGTGAGCGAGTGACTGACTGAGTGACTGACTGAGCTGGTGAGTGAGCTGGTGACTGAGTGACTGAGTGACTGAGTGACTGAGCTGGTGAGTGAGTTGATGAGTGACTGAGTGACTGACTGAGCTGGTGAGCGAGCTGGTGAGCGAGTTGGTGAGTGAGTGAGTGACTGACTGAGCTGGTGAGCGAGCTGGTGAGCGAGTTGGTGAGTGAGTGAGTGACTGACTGAGCTGGTGAGCGAGTTGATGAGTGAGTGAGTGACTGACTGAGTGACTGACTGAGTGAGTGAGTGAGCTGGAGAGCGAGCTGGTGAGTGACTGACTGAACTGGTGAGTGAGCTGGTGAGTGAGCTGGTGAGCGAGTTGGTGAGCGAGCTGGTGAGTGACTGAGTGAGCTGGTGAGCGAGCTGGTGAGTGACTGAGTGAGCTGGTGAGCGAGCTGGTGAGCGAGCTGGTGAGTGAGTGAGTGAGCTGGTGAGCGAGCTGGTGAGCGAGTGAGCGAGCTGGTGAGTGAGCTGGTGAGCGAGCTGGTGAGCGAGCTGGTGAGTGAACTGGTGAGCGAGCTGGTGAGTGACTGACTGAACTGGTGAGTGAGTTGATGAGTGACTGACTGAGTGACTGAGTGACTGAGTGAGCTGGTGAGTGACTGACTGAACTGGTGAGTGAGCTGGTGAGCGAGCTGGTGAGTGACTGACTGAGCTGGTGAGTGAGCTGGTGAGTGAGCTGGTGAGCCTCCCGTCACCTCGATGGCGAGGTAGTTCTCTCTGGCCTCGGTGTGCGAGATGATCAGGGCGAAGACAGAGAGCACGGGCTTGGTGGAGAAGAATGAGCACTCCGTCCACACCACGATGGTGGTGGTGGTGGTGAGCACCAGGAGCTGGTGAGCGAGCTGGTGAGTGAGCTGGTGAGTGAGCTGGTGAGTGAGCTGGTGAGTGAGCTGGTGAGTGAGCTGGTGAGTGAGCTGGTGAGTGAGCTGGTGAGTGACTGAGTGAGTGAGTGACTGAGTGAATGAATTGATGAGTCAATGACTGAGTGAGTGACTGACTGAGTGAGTGAGTTGGTGAGTGAGTTGATGAGTGAGCGAGTGAGTGACTGAGTGACTGAGTGAATTGATGAGTGAGTGACTGAGCTGGTGAGCGAGCTGGTGAGTGAGCTGGTGAGCGAGCTGGTGAGTGAGCTGGTGACTGAGTGAGTGACTGAGCTGGTGAGTGAGTTGATGAGTGAGTGAGTGACTGACTGAGCTGGTGAGTGAGCTGGTGAGTGAGTGAGTGAGCGAGCTGGTGAGTGAGTGACTGACTGAGTGAGTGACTGAGCTGGTGAGCGAGCTGGTGACTGACTGAACTGGTGAGTGAGTTGGTGAGCGAGCTGGTGAGCGAGTTGATGACTGAACTGGTGAGTGAACTGGTGAGCGAGCTGGTGAGCGAGCTGGTGAGCCGCTCCTCACCTCGATGGCGAGGTAGTTCTCTCTGGCCTCGGTGTGCGAGATGATCAGGGCGAAGACAGAGAGCACGGGCTTGGTGGAGAAGAATGAGCACTCCGTCCACACCACGATGGTGGTGGTGGTGGTGAGCACCAGGAGTGGTGAGTGAGCTGGTGAGTGAGCTGGTGAGTGAGCTGGTGAGTGAGTTGGTGAGTGAGCTGGTGAGTGAGCTGGTGAGCAAGTTGGTGAGTGAGTGAGTGAGTGACTGACTGAGTGAATTGATGAGTGAGTGACTGAGCTGGTGAGTGAGCTGGTGAGTGAGCTGGTGAGTGAGCTGGTGAGTGAGCTGGTGAGTGAGCTGGTGAGTGAGCTGGTGAGTGAGCTGGTGAGTGAGCTGGTGAGTGAGCTGGTGAGTGAGCTGGTGAGTGAGCTGGTGAGTGAGCTGGTGAGTGAGCTGGTGAGTGACTGAGTGACTGAGTGAGTGAGTGACTGAGTGAATGAATTGATGAGTCAATGACTGAGTGAGTGACTGACTGAGTGAGTGAGTTGGTGAGTGAGTTGATGAGTGAGCGAGTGAGTGACTGAGTGACTGAGTGAATTGATGAGTGAGTGACTGAGCTGGTGAGCGAGCTGGTGAGTGAGCTGGTGAGCGAGCTGGTGAGTGAGCTGGTGACTGAGTGAGTGACTGAGCTGGTGAGTGAGTTGATGAGTGAGCGAGCGAGTGACTGACTGACTGAGTGAATTGATGACTGAGTGACTGAGTGACTGAGCTGGTGAGTGAGCTGGTGAGTGAGTGAGTGAGCTGGTGAGCGAGCTGGTGACTGACTGAACTGGTGAGTGAGTTGGTGAGCGAGCTGGTGAGCGAGTTGATGACTGAACTGGTGAGTGAGCTGGTGAGTGAGCTGGTGAGTTGATGACTGAGCTGGTGAGCAAGCTGGTGAGTGAGTGAGCGAGTGACTGACTGACTGAGTGAATTGATGAGTGACTGAGTGACTGAACTGGTGAGTGAGTTGATGACTGAGCTGGTGAGCGAGCTGGTGAGTGAGCTGGTGAGTGAGTGACTGAGCTGGTGAGTGAGCTGGTGAGCGAGCTGGTGAGCCGCTCCTCACCTCGATGGCGAGGTAGTTCTCTCTGGCCTCGGCGTGCGAGATGATCAGGGCGAAGACAGAGAGCACGGGCTTGGTGGAGAAGAATGAGCACTCCGTCCACACCACGATGGTGGTGGTGAGCACCAGGAGCTGGTGAGCGAGCTGGTGAGTGAGCTGGTGAGTGAGCTGGTGAGTGAGCTGGTGAGTGAGCTGGTGAGTGAGCTGGTGACTGAGTGAGTGACTGACTGACTGAGTGACTGACTGAGTGAGTGACTGAGTGACTGAGCTGGTGAGTGAGTTGATGAGTGAGCGAGCGAGTGACTGACTGACTGAGTGAATTGATGAGTGAGTGACTGAGTGACTGAGTGACTGACTGAGCTGGTGAGTGAGTTGATGAGTGAGTGAGCGAGTGACTGAGTGAATTGATGAGTGAGTGACTGAGCTGGTGAGTGAGCTGGTGAGCGAGCTGGTGAGCTGGTGAGTGAGCTGGTGAGCGAGCTGGTGAGTGACTGAGTGAGTGACTGAGCTGGTGAGTGAGCTGGTGAGCGAGCTCGTGAGCTGGTGAGTGAGCTGGTGAGTGAGCTGGTGAGTGACTGAGTGAGTGAGTGACTGAGTGAATGAATTGATGAGTCAATGACTGAGTGAGTGACTGACTGAGTGAGTGAGTTGGTGAGTGAGTTGATGAGTGAGCGAGTGAGTGACTGAGTGACTGAGTGAATTGATGAGTGAGTGACTGAGCTGGTGAGCGAGCTGGTGAGTGAGCTGGTGAGCGAGCTGGTGAGTGAGCTGGTGACTGAGTGAGTGACTGAGCTGGTGAGTGAGTTGATGAGTGAGTGAGTGACTGACTGAGCTGGTGAGTGAGCTGGTGAGTGAGTGAGTGAGCGAGCTGGTGAGTGAGTGACTGACTGAGTGAGTGACTGAGCTGGTGAGCGAGCTGGTGACTGACTGAACTGGTGAGTGAGTTGGTGAGCGAGCTGGTGAGCGAGTTGATGACTGAACTGGTGAGTGAACTGGTGAGCGAGCTGGTGAGCGAGCTGGTGAGCCGCTCCTCACCTCGATGGCGAGGTAGTTCTCTCTGGCCTCGGTGTGCGAGATGATCAGGGCGAAGACAGAGAGCACGGGCTTGGTGGAGAAGAATGAGCACTCCGTCCACACCACGATGGTGGTGGTGGTGGTGAGCACCAGGAGTGGTGAGTGAGCTGGTGAGTGAGCTGGTGAGTGAGCTGGTGAGTGAGTTGGTGAGTGAGCTGGTGAGTGAGCTGGTGAGCAAGTTGGTGAGTGAGTGAGTGAGTGACTGACTGAGTGAATTGATGAGTGAGTGACTGAGCTGGTGAGTGAGCTGGTGAGTGAGCTGGTGAGTGAGCTGGTGAGTGAGCTGGTGAGTGAGCTGGTGAGTGAGCTGGTGAGTGAGCTGGTGAGTGAGCTGGTGAGTGAGCTGGTGAGTGAGCTGGTGAGTGAGCTGGTGAGTGAGCTGGTGAGTGAGCTGGTGAGTGACTGAGTGACTGAGTGAGTGAGTGACTGAGTGAATGAATTGATGAGTCAATGACTGAGTGAGTGACTGACTGAGTGAGTGAGTTGGTGAGTGAGTTGATGAGTGAGCGAGTGAGTGACTGAGTGACTGAGTGAATTGATGAGTGAGTGACTGAGCTGGTGAGCGAGCTGGTGAGTGAGCTGGTGAGCGAGCTGGTGAGTGAGCTGGTGACTGAGTGAGTGACTGAGCTGGTGAGTGAGTTGATGAGTGAGCGAGCGAGTGACTGACTGACTGAGTGAATTGATGACTGAGTGACTGAGTGACTGAGCTGGTGAGTGAGCTGGTGAGTGAGTGAGTGAGCTGGTGAGCGAGCTGGTGACTGACTGAACTGGTGAGTGAGTTGGTGAGCGAGCTGGTGAGCGAGTTGATGACTGAACTGGTGAGTGAGCTGGTGAGTGAGCTGGTGAGTTGATGACTGAGCTGGTGAGCAAGCTGGTGAGTGAGTGAGCGAGTGACTGACTGACTGAGTGAATTGATGAGTGACTGAGTGACTGAACTGGTGAGTGAGTTGATGACTGAGCTGGTGAGCGAGCTGGTGAGTGAGCTGGTGAGTGAGTGACTGAGCTGGTGAGTGAGCTGGTGAGCGAGCTGGTGAGCCGCTCCTCACCTCGATGGCGAGGTAGTTCTCTCTGGCCTCGGCGTGCGAGATGATCAGGGCGAAGACAGAGAGCACGGGCTTGGTGGAGAAGAATGAGCACTCCGTCCACACCACGATGGTGGTGGTGAGCACCAGGAGCTGGTGAGCGAGCTGGTGAGTGAGCTGGTGAGTGAGCTGGTGAGTGAGCTGGTGAGTGAGCTGGTGAGTGAGCTGGTGACTGAGTGAGTGACTGACTGACTGAGTGACTGACTGAGTGAGTGACTGAGTGACTGAGCTGGTGAGTGAGTTGATGAGTGAGCGAGCGAGTGACTGACTGACTGAGTGAATTGATGAGTGAGTGACTGAGTGACTGAGTGACTGACTGAGCTGGTGAGTGAGTTGATGAGTGAGTGAGCGAGTGACTGAGTGAATTGATGAGTGAGTGACTGAGCTGGTGAGTGAGCTGGTGAGCGAGCTGGTGAGCTGGTGAGTGAGCTGGTGAGCGAGCTGGTGAGTGACTGAGTGAGTGACTGAGCTGGTGAGTGAGCTGGTGAGCGAGCTCGTGAGCTGGTGAGTGAGCTGGTGAGCGAGCTGGTGAGTGACTGAGTGACTGACTGAACTGGTGAGTGAGCTGGTGAGTGAGTTGGTGAGCGAGCTGGTGAGCGAGCTGGTGAGCCTCCCGTCACCTCGATGGCGAGGTAGTTCTCTCTGGCCTCGGCGTGCGAGATGATCAGGGCGAAGACAGAGAGCACGGGCTTGGTGGAGAAGAATGAGCACTCCGTCCACACCACGATGGTGGTGGTGGTGAGCACCAGGAGTGGTGAGTGAGCTGGTGAGTGAGCTGGTGAGTGAGCTGGTGAGTGAGCTGGTGAGTGAGTTGGTGAGTGAGCTGGTGAGTGAGCTGGTGAGCGAGTTGGTGAGTGAGTGAGTGAGTGACTGACTGAGTGAATTGATGAGTGAGTGACTGAGCTGGTGAGTGAGCTGGTGAGTGAGCTGGTGAGTGAGCTGGTGAGTGAGTTGGTGAGTGAGCTGGTGAGTGAGCTGGTGAGCGAGTTGGTGAGTGAGTGAGTGAGTGACTGACTGAGTGAATTGATGAGTGAGTGACTGAGCTGGTGAGTGAGCTGGTGAGTGAGCTGGTGAGTGAGCTGGTGAGTGAGCTGGTGAGTGAGCTGGTGAGTGAGCTGGTGAGCGAGTTGGTGAGTGAGTGAGTGAGTGACTGACTGAGTGAATTGATGAGTGAGTGACTGAGCTGGTGAGTGAGCTGGTGAGTGAGCTGGTGAGTGAGCTGGTGAGTGACTGAGTGAGTGAGTGACTGAGTGAATGAATTGATGAGTCAATGACTGAGTGAGTGACTGACTGAGTGAGTGAGTTGGTGAGTGAGTTGATGAGTGAGCGAGTGAGTGACTGAGTGACTGAGTGAATTGATGAGTGAGTGACTGAGCTGGTGAGCGAGCTGGTGAGTGAGCTGGTGAGCGAGCTGGTGAGTGAGCTGGTGACTGAGTGAGTGACTGAGCTGGTGAGTGAGTTGATGAGTGAGCGAGCGAGTGACTGACTGACTGAGTGAATTGATGACTGAGTGACTGAGTGACTGAGCTGGTGAGTGAGCTGGTGAGTGAGTGAGTGAGCGAGCTGGTGAGTGAGTGACTGAGCTGGTGAGCGAGCTGGTGACTGACTGAACTGGTGAGTGAGTTGGTGAGCGAGCTGGTGAGCGAGTTGATGACTGAACTGGTGAGTGAGCTGGTGAGTGAGCTGGTGAGTTGATGACTGAGCTGGTGAGCAAGCTGGTGAGTGAGTGAGCGAGTGACTGACTGACTGAGTGAATTGATGAGTGACTGAGTGACTGAACTGGTGAGTGAGTTGATGACTGAGCTGGTGAGCGAGCTGGTGAGTGAGCTGGTGAGTGAGTGACTGAGCTGGTGAGTGAGCTGGTGAGCGAGCTGGTGAGCGAGCTGGTGAGCCGCTCCTCACCTCGATGGCGAGGTAGTTCTCTCTGGCCTCGGCGTGCGAGATGATCAGGGCGAAGACAGAGAGCACGGGCTTGGTGGAGAAGAATGAGCACTCCGTCCACACCACGATGGTGGTGGTGGTGAGCACCAGGAGCTGGTGAGCGAGCTGGTGAGTGAGCTGGTGAGTGAGCTGGTGAGTGAGCTGGTGAGTGAGTGACTGAGTGACTGACTGAGTGACTGAGTGAGTGAGTGACTGAGTGAATGAATTGATGAGTCAATGACTGAGTGAGTGACTGACTGAGTGAGTGAGTTGGTGAGTGAGTTGATGAGTGAGCGAGTGAGTGACTGAGTGACTGAGTGAATTGATGAGTGAGTGACTGAGCTGGTGAGTGAGCTGGTGAGCGAGCTGGTGAGCGAGTGACTGAGCTGGTGAGTGAGTTGATGAGTGAGTGGGTGAGTGACTGAGTGACTGAGTGATTGACTGAGCGAGTGAGTGACTGACTGAGTGACTGACTGAGCTGGTGAGTGAGTTGATGAGTGAGTGAGCGAGTGACTGACTGACTGAGTGAATTGATGAGTGAGTGACTGAGCTGGTGAGTGAGCTGGTGAGTGAGCTGGTGAGCTGGTGAGTGAGCTGGTGAGTGAGCTGGTGAGTGAGCTGGTGAGCGAGCTGGTGAGCCTCCCGTCACCTCGATGGCGAGGTAGTTCTCTCTGGCCTCGGCGTGCGAGATGATCAGGGCGAAGACAGAGAGCACGGGCTTGGTGGAGAAGAATGAGCACTCCGTCCACACCACGATGGTGGTGGTGGTGGTGAGCACCAGGAGCTGGTGAGCGAGCTGGTGAGTGAGCTGGTGAGTGAGCTGGTGAGTGAGCTGGTGAGTGAGCTGGTGAGTGAGCTGGTGAGTGAGCTGGTGAGTGAGCTGGTGAGCGAGCTGGTGAGCGAGTTGGTGAGTGAGTGAGTGAGTGAGTGACTGAGTGAATGAGTTGATGAGTGAATGAATGAGTGAGTGACTGACTGAGTGAGTGAGTTGATGAGTGGGTGAGTGACTGACTGACTGAGTGAATTGATGAGTGAGTGACTGAGCTGGTGAGTGAGTTGATAAGCGAGTGAGTGACTGACTGAGCTGGTGAGCGAGCTGGTGAGTGAGTGACTGAGCTGGTGAGCTGGTGAGTGAGCTGGTGAGCGAGCTGGTGAGTGAGCTGGTGAGCTGGTGAGCGAGCTGGTGAGCCGCTCCTCACCTCGATGGCGAGGTAGTTCTCTCTGGCCTCGGCGTGCGAGATGATCAGGGCGAAGACAGAGAGCACGGGCTTGGTGGAGAAGAATGAGCACTCCGTCCACACCACGATGGTGGTGGTGGTGGTGAGCACCAGGAGCTGGTGAGCGAGCTGGTGACTGAGCTGGTGAGTGAGCTGGTGAGTGACTGACTGAGCTGGTGAGTGAGCTGGTGAGTGACTGACTGAGCTGGTGAGTGAGCTGGTGAGTGAGCGAGTGACTGACTGACTGAGTGAATTGATGAGTGACTGAGTGACTGAACTGGTGAGTGAGTTGATGACTGAGCTGGTGAGTGAGCTGGTGAGCTGGTGAGCGAGCTGGTGAGTGAACTGGTGAGCTGGTGAGCGAGCTGGTGAGTGACTGACTGAGCTGGTGAGCGAGCTGGTGAGCCTCCCGTCACCTCGATGGCGAGGTAGTTCTCTCTGGCCTCGGCGTGCGAGATGATCAGGGCGAAGACAGAGAGCACGGGCTTGGTGGAGAAGAATGAGCACTCCGTCCACACCACGATGATGGTGGTGGTGGTGAGCACCAGGAGCTGGTGAGCGAGCTGGTGAGTGAGCTGGTGAGTGAGCTGGTGAGTGAGTGAGTGACTGAGCTGGTGAGCGAGCTGGTGAGCGAGCTGGTGAGTGAGCTGGTGAGTGAGTGAGTGACTGACTGAGTGACTGAGCTGGTGAGTGAGTTGATGAGTGACTGAGTGACTGACTGAACTGGTGAGTGAGTTGATGAGTGAGTGAGTGAGTGACTGAGCTGGTGAGTGAGCTGGTGAGTGAGCTGGTGAGTGAGCTGGTGAGCTGGTGAGCGAGCTGGTGAGCCGCTCCTCACCTCGATGGCGAGGTAGTTCTCTCTGGCCTCGGCGTGCGAGATGATCAGGGCGAAGACAGAGAGCACGGGCTTGGTGGAGAAGAATGAGCACTCCGTCCACACCACGATGGTGGTGGTGGTGGTGAGCACCAGGAGCTGGTGAGCGAGCTGGTGAGTGAGCTGGTGAGTGAGCTGGTGAGTGAGCTGGTGAGTGAGCTGGTGAGTGAGCTGGTGAGTGAGCTGGTGAGTGAGCTGGTGAGCGAGTTGGTGAGTGAGTGAGTGACTGACTGACTGAGTGAATTGATGAGTGAGTGAGTGACTGACTGAGTGAGTGACTGACTGAGCTGGTGAGTGAGTTGATGAGTGAGCGAGCGAGTGAGTTGATGAGTGAGTGACTGAGTGAGTGAGTGAGTGACTGAGCTGGTGACTGAGCTGGTGAGTGAGTTGATGAGCGATTGAGTGACTGACTGAGCTGGTGAGCGAGCTGGTGAGCTGGTGAGTGACTGACTGAACTGGTGAGTGAGCTGGTGAGCTGGTGAGTGAGCTGGTGAGCGAGCTGGTGAGCCTCCCGTCACCTCGATGGCGAGGTAGTTCTCTCTGGCCTCGGCGTGCGAGATGATCAGGGCGAAGACAGAGAGCACGGGCTTGGTAGAGAAGAATGAGCACTCCGTCCACACCACGATGGTGGTGGTGGTGGTGAGCACCAGGAGCTGGTGAGCGAGCTGGTGAGTGAGCTGGTGAGTGAGCTGGTGAGTGAGTTGGTGAGTGAGTGAGTGAGTGACTGACTGACTGAGTGAATTGATGAGTGAGTGACTGAGCTGGTGAGTGAGCTGGTGAGTGAGTTGGTGAGTGAGTGAGCGAGTGACTGACTGACTGAGTGAATTGATGAGTGAGTGACTGAGCTGGTGAGTGAGCTGGTGAGTGAGCTGGTGAGCGAGCTGGTGAGCTGGTGAGTGAGCTGGTGAGTGAGCTGGTGAGTGAGCTGGTGAGCCTCCCGTCACCTCGATGGCGAGGTAGTTCTCTCTGGCCTCGGCGTGCGAGATGATCAGGGCGAAGACAGAGAGCACGGGCTTGGTGGAGAAGAATGAGCACTCCGTCCACACCACAATGATGGTGGTGGTGGTGAGCACCAGGAGCTGGTGAGCGAGCTGGTGAGTGAGCTGGTGAGTGAGCTGGTGAGTGAGCTGGTGAGTGAGCTGGTGAGTGAGCTGGTGAGTGAGTGGGTGATTGACTGACTGAGTGAGTGACTGAGTGATTGACTGAGCGAGTGACTGAGTGACTGAGTGACTGACTGAGCTGGTGAGTGAGTTGATGAGTGAGTGAGCGAGTGACTGACTGACTGAGTGAATTGATGAGTGAGTGACTGAGCTGGTGAGTGAGCTGGTGAGTGAGCTGGTGAGCGAGCTGGTGAGTGAGCTGGTGACTGAGTGAGTGACTGAGCTGGTGAGTGAGTTGATGAGTGAGTGAGTGACTGACTGACTGACTGAGTGAATTGATGAGTGAGTGACTGAGCTGGTGAGTGAGCTGGTGAGTGAGCTGGTGAGTGAGCTGGTGAGCTGGTGAGCGAGCTGGTGAGCCTCCCGTCACCTCGATGGCGAGGTAGTTCTCTCTGGCCTCGGCGTGCGAGATGATCAGAGCGAAGACAGAGAGCACGGGCTTGGTGGAGAAGAATGAGCACTCCGTCCACACCACGATGGTGGTGGTGGTGGTGAGCACCAGGAGCTGGTGAGCGAGCTGGTGAGTGACTGAGTGAGTGACTGAGTGACTGAGCTGGTGAGTGAGTTGATGAGTGAGTGAGTGACTGACTGAGTGACTGAGCTGGTGAGTGAGTTGATGAGTGACTGAGTGACTGACTGAACTGGTGAGTGAGTTGATGAGTGAGTGAGTGAGTGACTGAGCTGGTGAGTGAGCTGGTGAGCTGGTGAGCGAGCTGGTGAGTGAGCTGGTGAGCTGGTGAGCGAGCTGGTGAGCCTCCCGTCACCTCGATGGCGAGGTAGTTCTCTCTGGCCTCGGCGTGCGAGATGATCAGAGCGAAGACAGAGAGCACGGGCTTGGTGGAGAAGAATGAGCACTCCGTCCACACCACCACGATGGTGGTGGTGGTGGTGAGCACCAGGAGCTGGTGAGCGAGCTGGTGAGTGAGCTGGTGAGCGAGCTGGTGAGTGAGCTGGTGAGTGAGCTGGTGAGTGAGCTGGTGAGTGAGCTGGTGAGTGAGCTGGTGAGTGAGCTGGTGAGTGAGCTGGTGAGTGACTGAGTGAGTGAGTGAGTGACTGAGTGACTGACTGAGCTGGTGAGTGAGTTGATGAGTGAGTGAGCGAGTGACTGACTGACTGAGTGAATTGATGAGTGAGTGACTGAGCTGGTGAGTGAGCTGGTGAGTGAGCTGGTGAGTGAGCTGGTGAGTGAGCTGGTGAGTGAGCTGGTGAGCGAGCTGGTGAGCCTCCCGTCACCTCGATGGCGAGGTAGTTCTCTCTGGCCTCGGCGTGCGAGATGATCAGGGCGAAGACAGAGAGCACGGGCTTGGTGGAGAAGAATGAGCACTCCGTCCACACCACGATGGTGGTGGTGGTGGTGAGCACCAGGAGCTGGTGAGCGAGCTGGTGAGTGAGCTGGTGAGTGAGCTGGTGAGTGAGCTGGTGAGTGAGCTGGTGAGTGAGCTGGTGAGTGAGCTGGTGAGTGAGCTGGTGAGCGAGCTGGTGAGCGAGTTGGTGAGTGAGTGAGTGAGTGAGTGACTGAGTGAATGAGTTGATGAGTGAATGAATGAGTGAGTGACTGACTGAGTGAGTGAGTTGATGAGTGGGTGAGTGACTGACTGACTGAGTGAATTGATGAGTGAGTGACTGAGCTGGTGAGTGAGTTGATAAGCGAGTGAGTGACTGACTGAGCTGGTGAGCGAGCTGGTGAGTGAGTGACTGAGCTGGTGAGCTGGTGAGTGAGCTGGTGAGCGAGCTGGTGAGTGAGCTGGTGAGCTGGTGAGCGAGCTGGTGAGCCGCTCCTCACCTCGATGGCGAGGTAGTTCTCTCTGGCCTCGGCGTGCGAGATGATCAGGGCGAAGACAGAGAGCACGGGCTTGGTGGAGAAGAATGAGCACTCCGTCCACACCACGATGGTGGTGGTGGTGGTGAGCACCAGGAGCTGGTGAGCGAGCTGGTGACTGAGCTGGTGAGTGAGCTGGTGAGTGACTGACTGAGCTGGTGAGTGAGCTGGTGAGTGACTGACTGAGCTGGTGAGTGAGCTGGTGAGTGAGCGAGTGACTGACTGACTGAGTGAATTGATGAGTGACTGAGTGACTGAACTGGTGAGTGAGTTGATGACTGAGCTGGTGAGTGAGCTGGTGAGCTGGTGAGCGAGCTGGTGAGTGAACTGGTGAGCTGGTGAGCGAGCTGGTGAGTGACTGACTGAACTGGTGAGCGAGCTGGTGAGCCGCTCCTCACCTCGATGGCGAGGTAGTTCTCTCTGGCCTCGGCGTGCGAGATGATCAGGGCGAAGACAGAGAGCACGGGCTTGGTGGAGAAGAATGAGCACTCCGTCCACACCACGATGGTGGTGGTGGTGGTGAGCACCAGGAGCTGGTGAGTGAGCTGGTGAGTGAGCTGGTGAGTGAGCTGGTGAGTGAGCTGGTGAGTGAGCTGGTGAGTGAGCTGGTGAGCGAGCTGGTGAGTGAGTTGATGAGTGAGTGAGTGACTGACTGAGTGACTGAGCTGGTGAGTGAGTTGATGAGTGACTGAGTGACTGACTGAACTGGTGAGTGAGTTGATGAGTGAGTGAGTGACTGAGCTGGTGAGTGAGCTGGTGAGCTGGTGAGTGAGCCGGTGAGTGAGTTGATGAGTGAGTGAGCGAGTGACTGACTGACTGAGTGAATTGATGAGTGACTGACTGAGCTGGTGAGCGAGCTGGTGAGCTGGTGAGTGAGCTGGTGAGTGAGCTGGTGAGTGAGCTGGTGAGTGAGCTGGTGAGCGAGCTGGTGAGCCTCCCCTCACCTCGATGGCGAGGTAGTTCTCTCTGGCCTCGGCGTGCGAGATGATCAGGGCGAAGACAGAGAGCACGGGCTTGGTGGAGAAGAATGAGCACTCCGTCCACACCACGATGGTGGTGGTGGTGAGCACCAGGAGCTGGTGAGCGAGCTGGTGAGTGAGCTGGTGAGTGAGCTGGTGAGTGAGCTGGTGAGTGAGCTGGTGAGTGAGCTGGTGAGTGAGCTGGTGAGCGAGCTGGTGAGTGAGCTGGTGAGTGAGTGGGTGATTGACTGACTGAGTGAGTGACTGAGTGATTGACTGAGCGAGTGAGTGACTGACTGAGTGACTGACTGAGCTGGTGAGTGAGTTGATGAGTGAGTGAGTGAGTGACTGAGCTGGTGAGCGAGCTGGTGAGTGAGCTGGTGAGTGAGTGAGTGACTGACTGAGTGACTGAGCTGGTGAGTGAGTTGATGAGTGACTGAGTGACTGACTGAACTGGTGAGTGAGTTGATGAGTGAGTGAGTGAGTGACTGAGCTGGTGAGCGAGCTGGTGAGCTGGTGAGTGAGCTGGTGAGTGAGTGACTGAGCTGGTGAGCTGGTGAGCTGGTGAGTGAGCTGGTGAGTGACTGACTGAACTGGTGAGTGAGCTGGTGAGTGAGCTGGTGAGCTGGTGAGTGAGCTGGTGAGCGAGCTGGTGAGCCTCCCGTCACCTCGATGGCGAGGTAGTTCTCTCTGGCCTCGGCGTGCGAGATGATCAGAGCGAAGACAGAGAGCACGGGCTTGGTGGAGAAGAATGAGCACTCCGTCCACACCACGATGGTGGTGGTGAGCACCAGGAGCTGGTGAGTGAGCTGGTGAGTGAGCTGGTGAGTGAGCTGGTGAGTGAGCTGGTGAGTGACTGACTGAGCTGGTGAGTGAGCTGGTGAGCGAGCTGGTGAGCTGGTGAGCGAGCTGGTGAGTGACTGACTGAGCTGGTGAGTGAACTGGTGAGCGAGCTGGTGAGCCTCCCGTCACCTCGATGGCGAGGTAGTTCTCTCTGGCCTCGGCGTGCGAGATGATCAGAGCGAAGACAGAGAGCACGGGCTTGGTGGAGAAGAATGAGCACTCCGTCCACACCACGATGGTGGTGGTGGTGAGCACCAGGAGCTGGTGAGCGAGCTGGTGAGTGAGCTGGTGAGTGAGCTGGTGAGTGAGCTGGTGAGTGAGCTGGTGAGTGAGCTGGTGAGTGAGCTGGTGAGTGAGTGGGTGATTGACTGACTGAGTGAGTGACTGAGTGATTGACTGAGCGAGTGACTGAGTGACTGAGTGACTGACTGAGCTGGTGAGTGAGTTGATGAGTGAGTGAGCGAGTGACTGACTGACTGAGTGAATTGATGAGTGAGTGACTGAGCTGGTGAGTGAGCTGGTGAGTGAGCTGGTGAGTGAGCTGGTGAGCTGGTGAGTGAGTTGATGAGTGAGTGAGTGACTGACTGAGTGACTGAGTGACTGAGCTGGTGAGTGAGCTGGTGAGCTGGTGAGTGAGCTGGTGAGTGAGCTGGTGAGCTGGTGAGTGAGCTGGTGAGCCGCTCCTCACCTCGATGGCGAGGTAGTTCTCTCTGGCCTCGGCGTGCGAGATGATCAGGGCGAAGACAGAGAGCACGGGCTTGGTGGAGAAGAATGAGCACTCCGTCCACACCACGATGGTGGTGGTGGTGGTGAGCACCAGGAGCTGGTGAGTGAGCTGGTGAGTGAGCTGGTGAGCGAGCTGGTGAGTGAGCTGGTGAGTGAGCTGGTGAGTGACTGAGTGACTGAGTGAGTGACTGACTGAGTGACTGACTGAGCTGGTGAGTGAGTTGATGAGTGAGTGAGCGAGTGACTGACTGACTGAGTGAATTGATGAGTGAGTGACTGAGCTGGTGAGTGAGCTGGTGAGTGAGCTGGTGAGCTGGTGAGTGAGCTGGTGAGTGAGCTGGTGAGCTGGTGACTGAGCTGGTGAGTGAGCTGGTGAGTGAGCTGGTGAGCTGGTGAGTGAGCTGGTGAGTGAGCTGGTGAGCTGGTGAGTGAGCTGGTGAGCCGCTCCTCACCTCGATGGCGAGGTAGTTCTCTCTGGCCTCGGCGTGCGAGATGATCAGGGCGAAGACAGAGAGCACGGGCTTGGTGGAGAAGAATGAGCACTCCGTCCACACCACGATGGTGGTGGTGGTGGTGAGCACCAGGAGCTGGTGAGTGAGCTGGTGAGTGAGCTGGTGAGTGAGTGGGTGATTGACTGACTGAGTGAGTGACTGAGTGATTGACTGAGCGAGTGAGTGACTGACTGAGTGACTGACTGAGCTGGTGAGTGAGTTGATGAGTGAGTGAGTGAGTGACTGAGCTGGTGAGCGAGCTGGTGAGTGAGCTGGTGAGTGAGCTGGTGAGTGAGCTAGTGAGTGAGCTGGTGAGTGAGCTGGTGAGTGACTGAGTGACTGAGTGAGTGAGTGACTGAGTGACTGACTGAGCTGGTGAGTGAGTTGATGAGTGAGTGAGCGAGTGACTGACTGACTGAGTGAATTGATGAGTGAGTGACTGAGCTGGTGAGTGAGCTGGTGAGTGAGCTGGTGAGCTGGTGAGTGAGCTGGTGAGTGAGCTGGTGAGCTGGTGAGTGAGCTGGTGAGCTGGTGAGCGAGCTGGTGAGCGAGCTGGTGAGCGAGCTGGTGAGCCTCCCGTCACCTCGATGGCGAGGTAGTTCTCTCTGGCCTCGGCGTGCGAGATGATCAGAGCGAAGACAGAGAGCACGGGCTTGGTGGAGAAGAATGAGCACTCCGTCCACACCACGATGGTGGTGGTGGTGAGCACCAGGAGCTGGTGAGCGAGCTGGTGAGTGAGCTGGTGAGTGAGCTGGTGAGTGAGCTGGTGAGTGAGCTGGTGAGTGAGCTGGTGAGTGAGTTGATGAGTGAGTGGGTGAGTGACTGAGTGACTGAGTGACTGAGTGATTGACTGAGCGAGTGAGTGACTGACTGAGTGACTGACTGAGCTGGTGAGTGAGTTGATGAGTGAGCGAGCGAGTGAGTTGATGAGTGAGTGACTGAGTGAGTGAGTGAGTGAGTGACTGAGCTGGTGACTGAGCTGGTGAGTGAGTTGATGAGCGATTGAGTGACTGACTGAGCTGGTGAGCGAGCTGGTGAGCTGGTGAGTGACTGACTGAACTGGTGAGTGAGCTGGTGAGCTGGTGAGTGAGCTGGTGAGCGAGCTGGTGAGCCTCCCGTCACCTCGATGGCGAGGTAGTTCTCTCTGGCCTCGGCGTGCGAGATGATCAGGGCGAAGACAGAGAGCACGGGCTTGGTGGAGAAGAATGAGCACTCCGTCCACACCACGATGGTGGTGGTGGTGGTGGTGAGCACCAGGAGCTGGTGAGCGAGCTGGTGAGTGAGCTGGTGAGCGAGCTGGTGAGTGAGTTGGTGAGTGACTGAGTGATTGACTGAGCGAGTGAGTGACTGACTGAGTGACTGACTGAGCTGGTGAGTGAGTTGATGAGTGAGTGAGTGAGTGACTGAGCTGGTGAGTGAGCTGGTGAGCGAGCTGGTGAGTGAGCTGGTGAGTGAGTGAGTGACTGACTGAGTGACTGAGCTGGTGAGTGAGTTGATGAGTGACTGAGTGACTGACTGAACTGGTGAGTGAGTTGATGAGTGAGTGAGTGAGTGACTGAGCTGGTGAGTGAGCTGGTGAGCTGGTGAGTGAGCTGGTGAGCGAGCTGGTGAGTGAGCTGGTGAGTGAGCTGGTGAGTGAGCTGGTGAGCTGGTGAGTGAGCTGGTGAGCCGCTCCTCACCTCGATGGCGAGGTAGTTCTCTCTGGCCTCGGCGTGCGAGATGATCAGGGCGAAGACAGAGAGCACGGGCTTGGTGGAGAAGAATGAGCACTCCGTCCACACCACGATGGTGGTGGTGGTGAGCACCAGGAGCTGGTGAGCGAGCTGGTGAGTGAGCTGGTGAGTGAGCTGGTGAGTGAGCTGGTGAGTGAGCTGGTGAGTGAGTGAGTGACTGACTGAGTGACTGAGCTGGTGAGTGAGTTGATGAGTGACTGAGTGACTGACTGAACTGGTGAGTGAGTTGATGAGTGAGTGAGCGAGTGACTGACTGACTGAGTGAATTGATGAGTGAGTGACTGAGCTGGTGAGTGAGCTGGTGAGTGAGCTGGTGAGTGAGCTGGTGAGTGAGCTGGTGAGTGAGCTGGTGAGCTGGTGAGTGAGCTGGTGAGCCTCCCGTCACCTCGATGGCGAGGTAGTTCTCTCTGGCCTCGGCGTGCGAGATGATCAGGGCGAAGACAGAGAGCACGGGCTTGGTGGAGAAGAATGAGCACTCCGTCCACACCACGATGGTGGTGGTGGTGAGCACCAGGAGCTGGTGAGCGAGCTGGTGAGTGAGCTGGTGAGCGAGCTGGTGAGTGAGCTGGTGAGTGAGCTGGTGAGTGAGCTGGTGAGTGAGCTGGTGAGTGAGTGGGTGAGTGAGTGACTGAGTGAGTGACTGAGTGATTGACTGAGCGAGTGAGTGACTGACTGAGTGACTGACTGAGCTGGTGAGTGAGCTGGTGAGTGAGCTGGTGAGTGAGCTGGTGAGCTGGTGAGTGAGCTGGTGAGTGACTGACTGAGCTGGTGAGCGAGCTGGTGAGCCTCCCGTCACCTCGATGGCGAGGTAGTTCTCTCTGGCCTCGGCGTGCGAGATGATCAGGGCGAAGACAGAGAGCACGGGCTTGGTGGAGAAGAATGAGCACTCCGTCCACACCACGATGGTGGTGGTGGTGGTGAGCACCAGGAGCTGGTGAGCGAGCTGGTGAGCGAGCTGGTGAGTGAGCTGGTGAGTGAGCTGGTGAGCGAGCTGGTGAGCGAGCTGGTGAGTGAGCTGGTGAGTGAGCTGGTGAGCGAGCTGGTGAGTGAGCTGGTGAGTGAGTGAGTGACTGACTGAGTGACTGAGCTGGTGAGTGAGTTGATGAGTGACTGAGTGACTGACTGAACTGGTGAGTGAGTTGATGAGTGAGTGAGTGAGTGACTGAGCTGGTGAGTGAGCTGGTGAGCTGGTGAGTGAGCTGGTGAGTGAGCTGGTGAGCTGGTGAGCGAGCTGGTGAGCCGCTCCTCACCTCGATGGCGAGGTAGTTCTCTCTGGCCTCGGCGTGCGAGATGATCAGAGCGAAGACAGAGAGCACGGGCTTGGTGGAGAAGAATGAGCACTCCGTCCACACCACGATGGTGGTGGTGGTGAGCACCAGGAGCTGGTGAGCGAGCTGGTGAGTGAGCTGGTGAGTGACTGACTGAGTGACTGAGCTGGTGAGTGAGCTGGTGAGTGAGCTGGTGAGTGAGTTGGTGAGTGAGCTGGTGAGTGAGCTGGTGAGTGAGCTGGTGAGTGAGTTGGTGAGTGAGCTGGTGAGTGAGCTGGTGAGTGAGCTGGTGAGTGAGCTGGTGAGTGAGCTGGTGAGCGAGCTGGTGAGCCTCCCGTCACCTTGATGGCGAGGGTAGTTCTCTCTGGCCTCGGCGTGCGAGATGATCAGAGCGAAGACAGAGAGCACGGGCTTGGTGGAGAAGAATGAGCACTCCGTCCACACCACTACGATGGTGGTGGTGGTGAGCACCAGGAGCTGGTGAGTGAGCTGGTGAGCGAGCTGGTGAGCGAGTTGGTGAGTGAGTGGGTGATTGACTGACTGAGTGAGTGACTGAGTGATTGACTGAGCGAGTGAGTGACTGACTGACTGAGTGAATTGATGAGTGAGTGACTGAGCTGGTGAGTGAGCTGGTGAGCGAGCTGGTGAGTGAGCTGGTGAGCGAGCTGGTGAGTGAGCTGGTGAGTGACTGACTGAGCTGGTGAGCGAGCTGGTGAGTGACTGACTGAGCTGGTGAGCGAGCTGGTGAGCGAGCTGGTGAGCGAGCTGGTGAGCTGGTGAGTGAGCTGGTGAGCGAGCTGGTGAGTGACTGACTGAGCTGGTGAGCGAGCTGGTGAGCCGCTCCTCACCTCGATGGCGAGGTAGTTCTCTCTGGCCTCGGCGTGCGAGATGATCAGGGCGAAGACAGAGAGCACGGGCTTGGTGGAGAAGAATGAGCACTCCGTCCACACCACGATGGTGGTGGTGGTGGTGAGCACCAGGAGCTGGTGAGCGAGCTGGTGAGTGAGCTGGTGAGTGAGCTGGTGAGTGAGCTGGTGAGTGACTGAGTGACTGAGTGAGTGAGTGACTGAGTGAATGAATTGATGAGTGAATGACTGAGTGAGTGACTGACTGAGTGAGTGAGTTGGTGAGTGAGTTGATGAGTGAGCGAGTGACTGACTGAGTGACTGAGTGATTGACTGAGCGTGTGACTGAGTGACTGAGTGACTGACTGAGCTGGTGAGTGAGTTGATGAGTGAGTGAGCGAGTGACTGACTGACTGAGTGAATTGATGAGTGAGTGACTGAGCTGGTGAGTGAGCTGGTGAGTGAGCTGGTGAGCTGGTGAGTGAGCTGGTGAGCTGGTGAGTGAACTGGTGAGCGAGCTGGTGAGCCGCTCCTCACCTCGATGGCGAGGTAGTTCTCTCTGGCCTCGGCGTGCGAGATGATCAGGGCGAAGACAGAGAGCACGGGCTTGGTGGAGAAGAATGAGCACTCCGTCCACACCACGATGGTGGTGGTGGTGGTGAGCACCAGGAGCTGGTGAGCGAGCTGGTGAGTGAGCTGGTGAGTGAGCTGGTGAGCGAGCTGGTGAGCGAGCTGGTGAGTGAGCTGGTGAGCTGGTGAGTGAGCTGGTGAGCCTCCCGTCACCTCGATGGCGAGGTAGTTCTCTCTGGCCTCGGCGTGCGAGATGATCAGGGCGAAGACAGAGAGCACGGGCTTGGTGGAGAAGAATGAGCACTCCGTCCACACCACGATGGTGGTGGTGGTGAGCACCAGGAGCTGGTGAGTGACTGACTGACTGAGTGACTGAGTGATTGACTGAGCGAGTGAGTGACTGACTGAGTGACTGACTGAGCTGGTGAGTGAGTTGATGAGTGAGTGAGCGAGTGACTGACTGACTGAGTGAATTGATGAGTGAGTGACTGAGCTGGTGAGTGAGCTGGTGAGTGAGCTGGTGAGCTGGTGAGCGAGCTGGTGAGTTGATGACTGAACTGGTGAGTGAGCTGGTGAGCCGCTCCTCACCTCGATGGCGAGGTAGTTCTCTCTGGCCTCGGCGTGCGGAGATGATCAGGGCGAAGACAGAGAGCACGGGCTTGGTGAGAAGAATGAGCACTCCGTCCACACCACGATGGTGCTGAGCAGCGAGAGCAAGAGGCACGTCAAGCGGCTGAGCCACGGGTGCAGACGACATCGCCACCACCACTCTGCAGCACAACAACAACAACAACAACCATCATCAGCATCATCATCACAACAACCACAACACAACAACCATCATCATCAGCATCATCATCACAACAAACAACAACAACAACAACCATCATCAGCATCATCATCACAACAACAACCATCATCATCATCACAACAACAACAACAACAACCATCATCATCAGCATCATCATCACAACAACAACACAACAACCTTCATCATCATCATCACAACAACAACCATCATCATCATCACAACAACAACCATCATCATCAGCATCATCATCACAACAACAACAACAACCATCATCATCAGCATCATCATCACAACACAACAACAACAACAACCATCATCATCACAACAACAACAACAACAACAACAACCATCATCATCACAACAACAACAACAACCATCATCATCACAACAACAACAACCATCATCAGCATCATCATCACCACAACAACAACAACAACCATCATCACAACAACAACAACCATCATCATCACAACAACAACAACAACCATCATCACAACAACAACAACAACCATCATCAGCATCATCATCACCACAACAACAACAACAACCATCATCACAACAACAACAACCATCATCATCACAACAACAACAACAACCATCATCATCACAACAACAACAACAACCATCATCACAACAACAACAACAACCATCATCACAACAACAACAACAACCATCATCATCATCATCATCACCACAACAACAACAACAACCATCATCACAACAACAACAACCATCATCATCATCACAACAACAACAACCATCATCATCACAACAACAACCATCATCATCACAACAACAAACAACCATCATCATAACAACAACAACAACCATCATCAGCATCATCATCACCACAACAACAACAACCATCATCATCATCACAACAACAACCATCATCATCACAACAACAACAACAACAACCATCATCATCACAACAACAACAACAACCATCATCATCACAACAACAACAACCATCATCAGCATCATCATCACCACAACAACAACAACAACCATCATCACAACAACAACAACCATCATCATCACAACAACAACAACAACAACCATCTCACAACAACAACCATCATCAGCATCATCATCACCACAACAACAACAACAACCATCATCACAACAACAACAACCATCATCATCACAACAACAACAACAACCATCATCATCACAACAACAACAACAACCATCATCACAACAACAACAACCATCATCAGCATCATCATCACCACAACAACAACAACCATCATCACAACAACAACAACCATCATCACAACAACAACAACAACCATCATCATCACAACAACAACAACAACCATCATCATCACAACAACAACAACCATCATCATCACAACAACAACAACAACCATCATCATCACAACAACAACAACAACCATCATCATCACAACAACAACAACCATCATCATCATCACAACAACAACAACAACCATCATCATCAGCATCATCACAACAACCACCACAACAACCATCATCATCAGCATCACAACAACAACAACAACCATCATCATCAGCATCATCACAACAACCACCACAACAACCATCATCATCAGCATCATCACAACAACAACAACAACCATCATCATCAGCATCATCATCACAACAACAACAACCATCATCATCACAACAACCATCATCATCAGCATCATCATCACAACAACAACCATTATCACAACAACAACAACAACCATCATCATCACAACAACAACCATCATCATCACAACAACAACCATCATCATCAGCATCATCAGCATCATCACAACAACAACAACAACCATCATCACAACAACAACAACCATCATCATCACAACAACAACCATCATCATCAGCATCATCAGCATCATCACAACAACAACAACAACCATCATCACAACAACAACCATCATCATCATCACATCATCATCACAACAACAACAACCATCATCACCACAACAACAACAATCATCATCACAACAACAACAACCATCATCACAACAACAACCATCATCACCACAACAACAACAACCATCATCACAACAACAACCATCATCATCACAACAACAACAACCATCATCACAACAACAACCATCATCACAACAACAACAAACCATCATCACAACAACAACCATCATCACCACAACAACAACAACCATCATCATCATCATCATCAGCATCATCACAACAACAACAACAACCATCATCACAACAACAACCATCATCATCATCAGCATCATCATCACAACAACAACAACCATCATCACCACAACAACAACAATCATCATCACAACAACAACAACCATCATCACAACAACAACCATCATCACCACAACAACAACAACCATCATCACAACAACAACCATCATCATCATCACAACAACAACAATCATCACAACAACAACAACCACAACAACCATCATCACAACAACAACAACAACAACCATCATCACAACAACAACAACCATCATCAGCATCAGCATCATCACCACAACAACAACCATCATCACAACAACAACAACCACAACAACCATCATCACAACAACAACCATCATCACAACAACAACCACAACAACCATCATCACAACAACAACAACAACCATCATCACAACAACAACAACCACAACAACCATCATCACAACAACAACAACCATCATCACAACAACAACCACAACAACCATCATCACAACAACAACCATCATCACAACAACAACCACAACAACCATCATCACAACAACAACAACAACCATCATCACAACAACAACAACCACAACAACCATCATCACAACAACAACAACCATCATCACAACAACAACGATCATCACAACAACAACAACCATCATCATCAGCATCATCATCACAACAACAACAACCATCATCATCATCAGCATCATCATCACAACAACAACCATCATCACAACAACAACCATCATCATCAGCATCATCATCACAACAACAACCATCATCACAACAACAACAACCACAACAACCATCATCACAACAACAACAACCACAACAACCATCATCACAACAACAACCATCATCACAACAACCACAACAAAAACCATCATCATCATCATCGCCACCACCACTCTGCAGCACAACAACAACAGCAACCATCATCATCAGCATCATCATCAGCATCATCATCATCATCACAACAACAACAACCACCACCACCACAACAACAACAACCATTATCATCAGCATCATCACCACAACAACAACCATCATCAGCATCATCACCACAACAACAACAATCATCAGCATCATCACCACAACAACAACCATCATCAGCATTATCACCACAACAACAACAACCATCATCAGCATCATCACCACAACAACAACCATCATCAGCATCATCACCACAACAACAACCATCATCATCAGCATCATCACCACCACTCTGCAGCACAACAACAACCATCATCAGCATCATCACCACAACAACAACCATCATCAGCATCATCACCACAACAACAACCATCATCATCATCATCGCCACCACCACTCTGCAGCACCACCACAACAACAACAACAACCACCATCATCACAACAACAACAACCACAACAACCACAACAACCATCATTATCTGTGTGTGTGTGTCTCTGTGTGTGTCTCTCTGTGAGTCTCTCTCTGTGTGTCTCTCTCTGTGAGCCTCTCTCTGTGTGTCTCTCTCTGTGAGCCTCTCTCTGTGAGTCTCTCTCTGTGAGTCTCTCTCTGTGAGTCTCTCTCTGTGAGTCTCTCTCTGTGAGTCTCTCTCTGTGAGTCTCTCTCTGTGAGTCTCTCTCTGTGAGTCTCTCTCTCTCTGTGTGTGTCTCTGTGAGTCTCTCTCTCTCTGTGTCTCTCTCTCTGTGTGAGTCTCTCTCTCTGTGAGTCTCTGTGTGTCTCTGTGAGTCTCTCTCTCTGTGTGAGTCTCTCTATCTGTGTGTCTCTGTGAGTCTCTGTGTGTCTCTGTGTATCTCTCTGTGAGTCTCTCTCTGTGTGAGTCTCTCTGTGAGTCTCTCTCTCTGTGTGAGTCTCTCTCTGAGTCTCTCTCTGTGAGTCTCTCTCTGTGTCTCTCTGTGTGTGTCTCTCTCTCTCTGTGTCTCTCTCTCTGTGTCTCTCTGTGTGTCTCTCTGTGAGTGTCTGTGAGTCTCTCTCTCTCTGTGTGTCTCTCTCTGTGTGAGTCTCTCTCTCTCTCTGTGTTGTGTCTGTGAGTCTCTCTCTGTGTGTCTCTCTCTGTGTGAGTCTCTCTCTGTGTGAGTCTCTCTCTCTCTGTGAGTCTCTCTCTGTGTGAGTCTCTCTCTCTCTGTGAGTCTCTCTCCCTGTGTGAGTCTCTCTCTCTGTGAGACTCTCTCTCTCTGTGTGTCTCTGAGTCTCTCTCTCTCTCTCTCTGTGAGTCTCTCTCTCTCTGTGAGTCTCTCTCTCTGTGTGAGTCTCTCTCTCTGTGAGACTCTCTCTCTCTCTGTGTGTCTCTGTGAGTCTCTCTCTCTCTGTGAGTCTCTCTCTCTCTGTGAGTCTCTCTCTCTGTGTGAGTCTCTCTCTCTGTGTGAGTCTCTCTCTCTCTGTGTGTCTCTGTGAGTCTCTCTCTCTCTGTGAGTCTCTCTCTCTCTGTGAGTCTCTCTCTCTGTGAGTCTCTCTGTGAGTCTCTCTCGCTCTCTCTGTGAGTCTCTGTGAGTCTCTCTCTCTCTGTGTGTCTCTCTCTCTCTATGTGAGTCTCTGTGAGTCTCTCTGAGTCTCTCTCTCTCTGTGTGTCTCTCTCTCTCTCTCTCTGTGTCTCTCTCTGTGAGTCTCTCTGTGTGTCTCTCTCTGTGAGTCTCTCTGTGTGTCTCTCTCTGTGACTCTGTGTGAGTCTCTGTGAGTCTCTCTGTGTGAGTCTCTCTGTGTGAGTCTCTCTCTGTGAGTCTCTCTGTGTGAGTCTCTCTCTGTGAGTCTCTCCTGTGTGTCTCTCTCTGTGACTCTGTGTGAGTCTCTGTGAGTCTCTCTGTGTGAGTCTCTCTGTGTGAGTCTCTCTCTGTGAGTCTCTCTGTGTGAGTCTCTCTCTGTGAGTCTCTCTGTGTGTCTCTCTCTGTGACTCTGTGTGAGTCTCTCTGTGTGAGTCTCTCTGTGTGAGTCTCTCTCTGTGAGTCTCTGTGTGAGTCTCTCTGTGTGAGTCTCTCTCTGTGAGTCTCTCTCTGTGAGTCTCTCTGTGTGTCTCTCTCTGTGACTCTGTGTGAGTCTCTGTGAGTCTCTCTGAGTCTCTCTGAGTCTCTCTCTGTGAGCCTCACTCTCTGTGAGTCTCTCTCTCTCTCTGTGTGTCTCTCTGAGTCTCTCTCTCTGTGAGTCTCTCTCTGTGAGTCTCTCTGTGTGTCTCTCTGTGTGTCTCTCTCTCTCTGTGAGTCTCTCTCTGTGAGTCTCTCTGTGTGTCTCTCTGTGAGTCTCTCTCTCTCTGTGAGTCTCTCTCTCTCTCTCTGTGAGTCTCTCTCTGTGAGTCTCTCTGTGTGTCTCTCTGTGTGAGTCTCTCTCTCTGTGAGTCTCTCTCTCTCTCTGTGTGTCTCTCTCTGTGAGTCTCTCTCTCTCTCTCTGTGTCTCTCTGAGTCTCTCTCTCTCTCTGTGAGTCTCTCTCTCTCTCTCTGTGTGAGTCTCTCTGTGTGAGTCTCTCTGTGTGAGTCTCTGTGTCTCTGTGAGTCTCTCTGTGTGAGTCTCTGTGTCTCTGTGAGTCTCTCTGTGTGTGTCTCTCTCTGTGAGTCTCTCTGTGAGTCTCTCTGAGTCTCTCTGAGTCTCTCTGTGAGTCTCTCTCTCTCTCTCTCTGTGTCTCTCTGAGTCTCTCTCTCTCTCTCTCTGTGAGTCTCTCTCTCTCTCTCTCTCTGTGAGTCTCTCTGTGTGAGTCTCTGTGTCTCTCTCTGTGAGTCTCTCTCTGTGAGTCTCTCTCTCTCTCTCTGTGTCTCTCTGAGTCTCTCTCTCTCTCTCTCTGTGAGTCTCTCTCTCTCTCTCTGTGAGTCTCTCTGTGTGAGTCTCTGTGTCTCTCTCTGTGAGTCTCTCTCTGTGAGTCTCTCTCTCTCTCTGTGTCTCTGTGAGTCTCTCTCTCTCTCTCTGTGAGTCTCTCTCTCTCTCTCTCTGTGAGTCTCTCTGTGTGAGTCTCTGTGTCTCTCTCTGTGAGTCTCTCTCTGTGAGTCTCTCTCTCTCTCTCTGTGTCTCTGTGAGTCTCTCTCTCTCTCTCTCTGTGAGTCTCTCTCTCTCTCTCTGTGTCTCTCTCTGTGTGAGTCTCTCTCTGTGAGTCTCTCTCCCGTGAGCCTCACCCATGCTGGGTGTGAGCCACACCGCCCGACTCCGCGACGATGACCCCGGAGTGGAGTGGGCGAAGGTTCGGGACGGCGACCCAGAGCAGGTCACAGTGTCCTGAAGCATCAGGGCCTCCTCTAGCAAGGCCTCCCAAGCCAACTCCGTGCGGTGGTGACGCTGGACAGCCTTGATCACCTGGTGGGTGGGTGGGTGGGTGAGTGGGTGGGTGGGTGGGTGGGTGGGTGGGGGGGTGGGTGAGTGGGTGGGTGGGTGGGTGGGGTGGGTGGGGGGGGTGGGTGGGGGGGTGGAGTGGAGGGGTGGGGGGGGTGAGTGGGTGTGGGGGTGGGTGAGTGGTGAGTGGTGGGTGGTGGGTGGGTGGGTGGGTGGGTGGTGTGGGGGGGGGTGGGGGGGTGGGTGGGTGGGTGGGTGGGTGAGTGGGTGAGGTGGGTGGGTGAGTGGGGGGAGTGGGTGGGGTGGGGTGGGTGGGTGGGTGGGTGGGTGAGTGGGTGAGTGGGTGGGGGAGTGGGGGGGTGAGTGGGTGGAGTGAGTGGGGTGAGTGAGTGAGTGGGTGGTGTGGGTGGGGGGTGAGTGAGTGGGGGGGTGGGTGAGGGGGGGTGGGTGAGTGGGGGGTGGAGTGGGGGGGGTGGGTGGTGGGGGTGGGTGGGTGGGGTGGGTGGGTGGGGGGGGTGGGTGGGTGAGTGGGGGTGGGGGTGGGGGGGTGGGGGGGTGGGGTGGGTGGGGTGGGGTGGGGGGGTGGGTGGGTGGGGGTGGGTGGGTGGGTGGTGGGTGGGTGGGGGGGTGGGGTGGGGGTGAGTGAGTGGGTGGGTGGTGGGGGGGAGGTGAGTGGGTGGGGGTGGGTGAGTGGGTGGGTGGTGGTGAGTGGTGGTGGGTGGGGGTGAGTGGTGGGTGGGTGGTGGTGGTGGTGGGTGGGTGGGTGGTGAGTGGTGTGTGAGTGGGTGGGGGTGGGTGGGTGGGTGGGTGGTGGTGAGTGGTGAGTGGGTGGGGTGAGTGGGTGAGTGGGTGGTGGGGGGGTGGGTGGGTGTGGTGAGGGGGTGGAGTGGGTGGTGGTGGGAGGAGGTGTGTGGTGGGTAGGTGGTGATGAAGTGACCTGAATACCCCG
>NW_027422647.1:55497-112997 GCF_048934315.1 Petromyzon marinus
AGCCACTCACTCACTCACTCAGCCACTCACCCACTCACTCACCCACTCACTCACTCACTCACCCACTTACTCACTCAGCCACTCATTCACCCAGCTACTCACTCACCCACTCACCCACTCACTCACTCACTTACTCACTCACTCACTCACTCACCCACCCACTCCCTCACCCATCCACTCACCCACCCCTCTGCCTCACCTCTCCCACGCAGCTCCCAGCTTCGAGTGATTGGCATCACTGCCAGTAACACGTGGGGCCTGTTGCTGCTTGTGCTGCTCATGGGCTATGGCCTGGTGGAGCTCCCACGTGCTCACTGGACACGTGGTCACCCTCAGCGGGCGCTGACCCCTCACGCTCAACACCCACTCACTCAGCCACTCACTCACTCACTCAGCCACTCACTAACTCACTCAGCCACCCACTCACCCAGCTATTCACTCATCCACTCACTCACCCAGCTACTCACTCATCCACTCACTCACTCACTCAGCCACTCACCCACTCACTCATCCACCCACTCACCCACTCACCCACCCACCCCTATGCCTCACCTCCCCCACACAGCTCCCAGCTCCGAGTGATTGGCATCACTGCCAGTAACACGTGGGGCCTGTTGCTGCTTGTGCTGCTCATGGGCTATGGCCTGGTGGAGCTCCCACGTGCTCACTGGACACGTGGTCACCCTCAGCGGGCACTCACCAAGGCGCTCTTCCACTGCTCGAGACTCGCGGGGGAGCGAGCGGAGGCCGCTGAGAACCTCGAAGATCTGGCGGAGGTGAGTGGTGAGGGTGGTGGTGAGGGTGGTGGTGAGTGGTGTGGTGGTGGTGGTGAGTGTGGTGGTGGTGGTGAGGGTGGTGGTGAGGGTGGTGAGGGTGGTGGTGGTGGTGAGGGTGAGTGGTGGTGAGGGTGTGGTGATTGGTGGTGAGGTGTAGGTGGTGGTGGTGGTGAGTTGGTGGTGAAGTGGGAGTGGTGATGGTGTGGTGTGGGTGGTGGTTAGGGTGACGTTGGTGGTGGTGGTGAGGTGAGGTGGTGGTGGTGGTGGTGGTGAGGTGGTGGTGGTGGTGGTGAGGGTGAGGTGTGGGGGGTGATGGTGGTGGTGAGTTGGTGGTGAGGTGGGAGTGGTGGTGATGAGGTGTGGGGGTGAGGGTGAGTGGGTGGTGAGTGGTGGTGGTGATGTTGGTGGTGGTGAGGTGTGTGGTGAGGGTCGTAGTGAGGTGTGCGGGGTGGTGGTGGTGGTGGTGGTGATGGTGGTGATGGTGGTGGTGGTGAGGGTGGTGGTGATGGTGGTGAGTGGGTGGTGAGTGGGTGGTGGTGATGGTGGTGATGGTGGTGGTGGGGGTGGTGGTGATGGTGGTGAGTGGGTGGTGGTGTGGGTGGTGTGGGTGGTTGTGGTGAGTGGGTGATGGTGGTGGTGGTGGTGATGGTGGTGGTAGTGATGGTGGTGGTGGTGATGGTGGTGGTGGTGATGGTGGTGATGGTGGTGGTGGTGAGTGGGTGATGGTGGTGGTGGTGATGGTGGTGGTGGTGATGGGGTATGGTGGTGGTGGTGGTGATGGTGGTGATGATGCTGTTACTGTTGATGATGCTGCTTCTGATGATGATGATGATACTACTACTGATGATGATGATGATACTACTGATGATGATGATGATATCACTACTGACGATGATGCTATTACTGATGATGATACTACTACTGATGATGATGATGCTACTGATGATGATACTACTACTGATGATGATACTACTCATGATACAACTACTGATGATGATGATACTACTGATGATGATGATGATACTACTACTGATGATGATGATGATACTGATGATGATGGTGATGATGTTGACTTTTCAGGAGATCAAAAAACTGAGTGAAGTCATCAAGTACAATCATCCGCTACGTAGACACCTGGATACCATCATCAGCAAGGTGATGGTGGTGATGGTGGTGATGGTGATGATGGTGGTGGTGATGGTGGTGGTGATGATGGTGATGGTGGTGATGGTGGTGGTGATGATGGTGATGGTGGTGATGGTGGTGGTGATGGTGGTGGTGATGGTGGTGATGGTGGTGATGGTGGTGGTGATGGTGGTGGTGATGGTGGTGATGGTGATGGTGGTGATGGTGGTGGTGATGGTGGTGGTGGTGATGATGATGATGATACTACTACTGATGATGATGATACTACTACTGATGATGATGATACTACTACTGACGATGATGATACTACTACTGACGATGATGATACTGATGATGATACTACTACTGACGATGATGATACTGATGATGATGATGACTCTTATGCAGTTTTCAGCTCCCGTCCAGGAGTCGATGTTCCGCTCCCTGGAGGACTTTGAGGAGATGGAGGGGCAAAGCCCCTCACTGCCAAGCCTCAAAAGCCTGGCCAAGACTCACAAGCAGGTGACTCACTCACTCAGTCACTCACTCAGTCACTCACTCAGTCACTCACTCACTTACTCAGTCACTCACTCAGTCACTCACTCAGTCACTCACTCAGTCACTCACTCACTTACTCAGTCACTCACTCAGTCACTCACTCACTCAGTCACTCACTCAGTCACTCACTCAGTCACTCAGTCACTCACTTACTCAGTCACTCAGTCACTCACTCAGTCACTCGCTCAGTCACTCAGTCACTCACTCAGTCACTCACTCACTCAGTCACTCACTCAGTCACTCACTCACTCACTCAGTCACTCACTCAGTCATTCACTCACTCAATCAGTCACTCAGTCACTCACTCAGTCACTCAGTCACTCACTCAGTCACTCACTCAGTCACTCAGTCACTCACTCAGTCACTCAGTCATTCACTCAGTCACTCGCTCAGTCATTCACTCACTCAGTCACTCACTCACTCAGTCACTCACTCACCCACTCACTCACTCACCCACCCACTCACCCACCCACCCCCTCACCCACTCACTCACCCACCCACCCACCCACTCACCCACCCACCCACCCACCCACTCACTCACCCACCCACCCACTCACCCACCCACCCACCCACTCACTCACCCCCCCACCCACCCACCCACTCACCCACCCACCCACCCACCCACTCACCCACCCACCCACCCACTCACTCACCCCCCACCCACTCACCCACCCACTCACCCACCCCCCCACCCACCCACTCACCCACCCACCCACTCACCCACTCACCCACTCACTCACCCACCCACCCACTCACCCACCCACTCACTCACTCACTCACCCCCTCACTCACCCACCCACTCACCCACTCACTCACCCACCCACTCACCCACTCACTCACCCCCCACTCACCCACCCACTCACCCACTCACCCACCCACCCCCCCACCCACTCACCCACCCCCCCACTCACCCACCCACCCACCCACTCACTCACCCACCCACTCACTCACCCACCCACCCACTCACCCACCCACTCACTCACTCACTCACCCCCCCACTCACCCACCCACTCACCCACTCACTCACTCACCCACTCACTCACTCACTCACCCACCCACTCACTCACTCACCCCCCCACTCACCCACCCACTCACCCACTCACCCACCCACCCCCCACCCACTCACCCACCCCCCCACTCACCCACCCACCCACCCACTCACTCACCCACCCACTCACTCACCCACTCACTCACCCACTCACCCCCTCACCCACCCCCCCACTCACCCACCCCCCCACTCACCCACCCACCCACCCACTCACTCACCCACCCACTCACTCACCCACCCACCCACTCACCCACCCACTCACCCACTCACTCACCCACCCACCCACCCACCCACTCACCCACCCACCCACCCCCCCACCCACCCACCCACCCACCCACCCACCCCCCCCACCCACTCACCCACCCACTCACCCACCCACTCACCCACCCACTCACCCACCCACCCACTCACCCACTCACCCACTCACTCACCCACCCACCCACTCACCCACCCACTCACTCACTCACTCACCCCCCACTCACCCACCCACTCACCCACTCACTCACTCACCCACTCACTCACTCACTCACCCACCCACTCACTCACTCACTCACCCCCCCACTCACCCACCCACTCACCCACTCACCCACCCACCCCCCCACCCACTCACCCACCCCCCCACTCACCCACCCACCCACCCACTCACCCACCCACTCACTCACCCACCCACCCACTCACCCACCCACTCACTCACCCACCCACTCACCCACCCACTCACTCACTCACTCACCCCCCCACTCACCCACCCACTCACCCACTCACTCACTCACCCACCCACTCACTCACTCACTCACCCCCCCACTCACCCACCCACTCACCCACTCACCCACCCACCCCCCCCACCCACTCACCCACCCCCCCACTCACCCACCCACCCACCCACTCACTCACCCACCCACTCACTCACCCACTCACTCACCCACTCACCCCCTCACCCACCCCCCCACTCACCCACCCCCCCACTCACCCACCCACCCACCCACTCACTCACCCACCCACTCACTCACCCACCCACCCACTCACCCACCCACTCACCCACTCACTCACCCACCCACCCACCCACCCACTCACCCACCCACCCACCCCCCCACCCACCCACCTACTCACCCACTCACCCACCCACCCACCCACCCACCCCCCCACCCACTCACCCACCCACTCACCCACCCACTCACCCACCCACCTACTCACCCACTCACCCACCCACCCACCCACTCACTCACTCACTCACCCACCCACTCACCCACCCACTCACCCACCCACCTACTCACCCACCCACCCACCCCCCCACCCACCCACCCACCCACCCACTCACCCACCCACTCACCCACCCACTCACCCACCCACCTACTCACCCACTCACCCACCCACCCACCCACCCACCCACCCCCCCACCCACCCACCCCCCCACCCACTCACCCACCCACTCACCCACCCACTCACCCACCCACCTACTCACCCACTCACCCACCCACCCACCCACTCACTCACTCACCCACTCACCCACCCACTCACCCCACTCACCCCCCCACCCACCCCCTCCCACCCCCCCCCACCCACCAACCCCCCCACCCACCCCCCCACCCACCCACCCACCCACCCACCCCCCCACCCACTCACCCACCCACTCACCCACCCACTCACCCACCCACTCACCCACCCACCCACCCCCCCACCCACCCACCCACCCACCCACCCCCCCACCCACTCACCACCCACTCACCCACCCACCCACCCACCCCCCCACCCACTCACCCACCCACTCACCCACCCACCCACCCACCCACCCACTCACTCACCCACCCACCCCACCCACCCACCCACCAGGTGATCAAGGCTGTCCAGCGTCACCACCGCACGGAGTTGGCTTGGGAGGCCTTGCTAGAGGAGGCCCTGATGCTTCAGGACACTGTCACCTGCTCTGGGTCGCCGTCCCGAACCTTCGCCCACTCCACTCCGGGGTCATCGTCGCGGAGTCGGGCGGTGTGGCTCACACCCAGCATGGGTGAGGCTCACAGAGAGAGACTCACAGAGAGACTCAGAGAGACTCACACAGAGAGAGACACAGAGACACAGAGAGAGACTCACAGAGAGAGACTCACAGAGAGACACACAGAGAGACTCACAGAGAGAGAGACACACAGAGAGACTCACAGAGACACAGAGAGAGATACACAGAGAGAGAGAGAGACTCACAGAGAGAGACTCACAGAGAGAGAGACACAGAGAGACACACAGAGAGACACAGAGAGAGATACACAGAGAGAGACACAGAGAGAGAGACACAGAGAGAGAGAGACTCACACAGAGAGAGACTCACAGAGAGAGACACACAGAGAGACACACAGAGAGACACAGAGAGAGATACACAGAGAGAGACACAGAGAGAGAGACACACAGAGAGAGAGACTCACACAGAGAGAGACTCACAGAGAGAGACTCACAGAGAGACTCAGAGAGACACACAGAGAGAGACACACAGAGAGACTCAGAGAGACACAGAGAGAGATACACACAGAGAGAGACTCACAGAGAGAGAGACACACAGAGAGAGAGACTCACACAGAGAGAGAAACTCACACAGAGAGAGACACAGAGAGAGACACAGAGAGAGAGACACAGAGAGAGAGACTCGCAGAGACTCATAGAGAGAGACACACACACAGAGAGAGAGAGACTCACAGAGAGAGAGACTCACACACAGAGAGAGACACAGAGAGACTCACAGAGAGACACAGAGAGAGAGAGAGAGACTCACAGAGACACACACAGAGAGAGAGAGAGACTCACACAGAGAGAGACACAGAGAGAGACTCACAGAGACTCACAGAGATACACAGAGACTCACACAGAGAGAGAGAGACTCACAGAGAGATACACAGAGAGAGAGACTCACACAGAGAGAGAGAGAGAGACTCACACAGAGAGAGACACAGAGAGAGAGAGACTCACAGAGACTCACAGAGATACACAGAGACTCACACAGAGAGAGAGAGTCTCACAGAGAGATACACAGAGAGAGAGACTCACACAGAGAGAGAGAGAGACTCACACAGAGAGAGAGAGAGAGACTCACACAGAGAGAGACACAGAGAGAGAGAGACTCACAGAGACTCACAGAGATACACAGAGACTCACACAGAGAGAGAGAGCCTCACAGAAAGATACACAGAGAGAGAGACTCACACAGAGAGAGAGAGAGACTCACACAGAGAGAGACACAGAGAGAAAGAGACTCACAGAGACTCACAGAGATACACAGAGACTCACACAGAGAGAGAGAGACTCACAGAGAGATACACAGAGAGAGAGAGACTCACAGAGAGAGATACACAGAGACTCACAGAGAGAGAGAGAGAGAGACTCACAGAGACACACACAGAGAGAGAGACTCACAGAGAGAGAGACTCACACAGAGACTCAGGAGAGAGAGAGAGAGAGACTCACAGAGAGAGAGACTCACAGAGAGAGAGACTCACAGAGAGAGAGAGAGAGAGACTCACAGAGACACACAGAGAGAGAGTCTCACAGAGAGAGACACACAGAGAGAGAGACTCACAGAGAGAGAGACTCACAGAGAGAGAGACTCACAGAGACACACAGAGAGAGAGACTCACAGAGACTCACACAGAGAGAGAGACTCACACAGAGAGAGACACAGAGACTCGCAGAGAGACTCACACAGAGAGAGAGACTCACACAGAGAGAGACACACAGAGAGAGACACAGAGACTCACAGACACACACACAGAGAGAGAGAGACTCACACAGAGAGAGAGACACAGAGAGAGAGAGAGAGAGACTCACAGACACTCACAGAGAGACACACAGAGAGACACAGAGAGAGAGACACAGAGAGAGAGAGACACACACAGAGAGACACAGAGAGAGACTCACAGAGAGAGACTCACACAGAGAGAGACTCAGAGAGAGACTCACACAGAGAGAGAGACTCACAGAGAGACTCACACAGAGAGAGACTCACAGAGAGATACACAGAGACACACAGAGACTCACAGAGACACACAGAGAGAGAGACTCACACAGAGAGAGAGACTCACAGAGACACACAGAGACTCACAGAGAGAGAGACTCACAGAGAGAGAGAGACTCACAGAGACACACAGAGACTCACAGAGAGAGAGACTCACAGAGAGAGAGAGACTCACAGAGACACACAGAGACTCACAGAGAGAGAGACTCACACAGAGAGAGAGAGACTCACAGAGACACACACAGAGAGAGAGAGACTCACAGAGAGAGACTCACAGAGAGAGACTCACAGAGAGAGACACACAGAGAGAGACACACAGAGAGAGACTCACAGAGAGAGACACACAGAGAGAGACACACAGAGAGAGACTCACAGAGAGAGACTCACAGAGAGAGACTCACAGAGAGAGTCTCACAGAGAGACACACACAGAGACACACACACAGAGATAATGATGGTTGTTGTGGTTGTTGTGGTTGTTGTTGTTGTGATGATGGTGGTTGTTGTTGTTGTTGTGGTGGTGCTGCAGAGTGGTGGTGGCGATGATGATGATGGTTGTTGTTGTGGTGATGATGCTGATGATGGTTGTTGTTGTGGTGATGATGCTGATGATGGTTGTTGTTGTGGTTGTTGTTGTGCTGCAGAGTGGTGGTGATGATGCTGATGATGGTTGTTGTTGTGGTGATGATGCTGATGATGGTTGTTGTTGTGGTGATGATGCTGATGATGGTTGTTGTTGTTGTGGTGGTGATGATGCTGATGATGGTTGTTGTTGTGGTGATGATGCTGATGATAATGGTTGTTGTGGTGGTGGTGGTGGTGGTTGTTGTTGTTGTGATGATGATGCTGATGATGATGCTGATGATGATGGTTGTTGTTGTTGTTGTTGTGCTGCAGAGTGGTGGTGGCGATGATGATGATGTTTTTTGTTGTGGTTGTTGTGATGATGGTTGTTGTTGTGATGATGGTTGTTGTGGTTGTTGTTGTTGTGATGATGGTTTTTGTGGTTGTTGTTGTTGTGATGATGGTTGTTGTTGTGATGATGATGATGGTTGTTGTTGTTGTGATGATGGTTGTTGTGATGATGATGCTGATGATGATGATGGTTGTTGTTGTTGTTGTGATGATGATGCTGATGATGATGGTTGTTGTTGTTGTGATGATCGTTGTTGTTGTGATGATGGTTGTTGTTGTTGTTGTGATGATGGTTGTTGTGGTTGTTGTTGTTGTGATGATGGTTGTTGTTGTGATGATGATGCTGATGCTGATGATGGTTGTTGTTGTTGTGGTGATGATGCTGATGATGGTTGTTGTTGTGGTGATGATGCTGATGATGGTTGTTGTTGTTGTGGTGGTGGTGGTTGTTGTTGTTGTGATGATGATGCTGATGATGATGCTGATGATGATGGTTGTTGTGATGATGATGGTTGTTGTTGTGATGATGATGATGATGGTTGTTGTTGTGATGATGATGCTGATGGTTGTTGTTGTTGTTGTCATGATGATGATGATGGTTGTTGTTGTGATGATGATGCTGATGATGATGGTTGTTGTTGTGATGATGATGATGGTTGTTGTGATGATGATGATTGTTGTTGTTGTGATGATGATGCTGATGATGATGATTGTTGTTGTTGTTGTGATGATGATGGTTGTTGTTGTTGTGATGATGATGCTGATGGTTGTTGTTGTTGTTGTTGTGCTGCAGAGTGGTGGTGGTGATGATGATGATGGTTTTTGTTGTTGTTGTGATGATGCTGATGGTTGTTGTTGTTGTGATGATGATGATGATGGTTGTTGTTGTGATGATGATGGTTGTTGTTGTGATGATGCTGATGATGATGGTTGTTGTTGTTGTTGTGATGATGATGATGGTTGTTGTTGTTGTTGTGGTGATGATGGTTGTTGTTGTGGTGATGATGATTGTTGTTGTTGTTGTGATGATGATGATGATGGTTGTTGTTGTGGTGGTGGTTGTTGTTGTTGTTGTGATGATGATGATGATGGTTGTTGTTGTGGTGATGATGATGATGGTTGTTGTTGTTGTGATGATGATGATGATTGTTGTTGTGGTGATGATGATGGTTGTTGTTGTTGTGGTGATGATGATGATGGTTGTTGTTGTTGTTGTTGTGATGATGATGATGGTTGTTGTTGTTGTGATGATGATGGTTGTTGTTGTTGTTGTTGTTGTTGTTGTTGTGATGATGGTTGTTGTTGTTGTGGTGATGATGATGATGATGGTTGTTGTTGTTGTTGTTGTGGTGATGATGATGGTTGTTGTTGTTGTGATGATGCTGATGATGGTTGTTGTTGTGATGATGGTTGTTGTTGTGGTGATGATGATGGTTGTTGTTGTGATGATGATGGTTGTTGTTGTTGTGATGATGATGGTTGTTGTTGTGTTGTGATGATGATGGTTGTTGTTGTGATGATGATGGTTGTTGTTGTGATGATGATGGTTGTTGTTGTGATGATGGTTGTTGTTGTTGTGATGATGATGGTTGTTGTTGTTGTTGTTGTGGTGATGATGGTTGTTGTGATGATGATGATGGTTGTTGTTGTGATGATGATGGTTGTTGTGATGATGATGATGGTTGTTGTTGTGGTGGTGGTTGTTGTAGTTGTTGTGATGATGATGGTTGTTGTTGTTGTTGTGATGATAATGGTTGTTGTTGTTGTTGTGGTGATGATGATTGTTGTTGTTGTGATGATGATGATGATGGTTGTTGTTGTTGTGATGATGATGGTTGTTGTTGTTGTTGTTGTGATGATGATGCTGATGATGATGGTTGTTGTTGTTGTGATGATGGTTGTTGTTGTTGTGATGATGATGATGCTGATGATGCTGATGATGATGGTTGTTGTTGTGATGATGATGGTTGTTGTTGTTGTGGTGATGATGATTGTTGTTGTTGTGATGATGATGGTTGTTGTTGTTGTGATGATGATGGTTGTTGTTGTTGTTGTGATGATGATGCTGATGATGATGGTTGTTGTTGTTGTGATGATGGTTGTTGTTGTTGTTGTGATGATGCTGATGATGCTGATGATGCTGATGATGATGGTTGTTGTTGTGATGATGATGGTTGTTGTTGTTGTTGTTGTGATGATGATGGTTGTTGTTGTTGTGATGATGGTTGTTGTTGTTGTGATGATGATGATGATTGTTGTTGTTGTGGTGATGATGATGATTGTTGTTGTTGTTGTGATGATGGTTGTTGTTGTTGTTGTGATGATGATGATGATTGTTGTTGTTGTGATGATGATGATGATGGTTGTTGTTGTTGTGATGATGATTGTTGTTGTTGTTGTGATGATGATAATGATTGTTGTTGTTGTTGTGATGATGATGATGATGGTTGTTGTTGTTGTGATGATGATGATGATGGTTGTTGTTGTTGTGATGATGATGATGATGATGGTTGTTGTTGTGGTGATGATGATGGTTGTTGTTGTTGTGATGATGATGATGGTTGTTGTTGTGGTGATGATGATGATGGTTGTTGTTGTTGTGATGATGATGGTTGTTGTTGTTGTGATGATGATGATGGTTGTTGTTGTGATGATGATGGTTGTTGTTGTTGTTGTGATGATGATGCTGATGATGGTTGTTGTTGTGGTTGTTGTTGTGCTGCAAAGTGGTGGTGATGATGCTGATGATGGTTGTTGTTGTGGTGATGATGCTGATGATGGTTGTTGTTGTGGTGATGATGCTGATGATGGTTGTTGTTGTTGTGGTGGTGATGATGCTGATGATGGTTGTTGTTGTTGTTGTTGTGATGATGATGATGGTTGTTGTTGTTGTTGTGATGATGATGATGGTTGTTGTTGTTGTTGTGATGATGATGGTTGTTGTTGTGATGATGATGATGGTTGTTGTTGTTGTTGTGATGATGATGGTTGTTGTTGTTGTGATGATGATGGTTGTTGTTGTTGTGATGCTGATGGTTGTTGTTGTGATGATGATGGTTGTTGTTGTGATGATGATGGTTGTTGTTGTGGTGATGATGCTGATGATGGTTGTTGTTGTTGTGGTGGTGATGATGCTGATGATGGTTGTTGTTGTTGTTGTTGTGATGATGATGATGGTTGTTGTTGTTGTTGTGATGATGATGATGGTTGTTGTTGTGATGATGATGGTTGTTGTTGTGATGATGATGATGGTTGTTGTTGTTGTTGTGATGATGATGGTTGTTGTTGTTGTGATGATGATGGTTGTTGTTGTTGTGATGCTGATGGTTGTTGTTGTGATGATGATGGTTGTTGTTGTGATGATGATGGTTGTTGTTGTGATGATGATGATGATGATGGTTGTTGTTGTTGTGGTGATGATGATGATGATGGTTGTTGTTGTTGTTGTGATGATGATGATGATGGTTGTTGTTGTGATGATGATGATGGTTGTTGTTGTTGTGATGATGATGATGGTTGTTGTTGTTGTTGTGATGATGGTTGTTGTTGTTGTTGTTGTGATGATGATGGTTGTTGTTGTGATGATGATGGTTGTTGTTGTTGTTGTTGTGATGATGCTGATGATGATGGTTGTTGTTGTTGTTGTTGTGATGATGATGGTTGTTGTTGTTGTTGTGGTTGTTGTTGTGATGCTGATGATGATGGTTGTTGTTGTTGTTGTGATGATGATGATGGTTGTTGTTGTTGTGATGGTTGTTGTTGTGATGATGATGATGATGCTGATGATGATGGTTGTTGTTGTTGTTGTGATGCTGATGATGATGGTTGTTGTTGTGATGATGATGGTTGTTGTTGTTGTTGTGATGATGATGCTGATGATGATGGTTGTTGTTGTGATGATGATGATGGTTGTTGTTGTGATGATGATGATGGTTGTTGTTGTTGTTGTGGTGATGATGATGCTGATGATGGTTGTTGTTGTTGTGATGATGATGGTTGTTGTTGTTGTTGTTGTTGTTGTGATGATGATGGTTGTTGTTGTTGTGATGGTTGTTGTTGTGATGATGATGATGATGCTGATGATGGTGGTTGTTGTTGTTGTTGTTGTGCTGCAGAGTGGTGGTGGCGATGATGATGATGATGGTTGTTGTTGTGATGATGATGGTTGTTGTTGTTGTGATGATGATGATGCTGATGATGGTTGTTGTTGTTGTGATGATGATGATGGTTGTTGTTGTTGTTGTGATGATGATGGTTGTTGTTGTTGTTGTTGTGATGATGATGATGCTGATGATGGTTGTTGTTGTTGTGATGATGATGATGATGGTTGTTATTGTGATGATGATGATGATGGTTGTTGTTGTTGTTGTGATGATGATGATGATGGTTGTTGTTGTTGTGATGATGATGATGATGGTTGTTGTTGTTGTTGTGATGATGATGATGATGCTGATGATGGTTGTTGTTGTTGTTGTTGTGCTGCAGAGTGGTGGTGGCGATGATGATGATGGTTGTTGTTGTGATGATGATGATGATGGTTGTTGTTGTTGTTGTGGTTGTTGTTGTTGTTGTGATGATGATGATGATGCTGATGATGGTTGTTGTTGTTGTTGTGATGATGGTTGTTGTTGTTGTTGTGATGCTGATGATGATGGTTGTTGTTGTTGTGATGATGATGCTGATGATGATGGTTGTTGTTGTTGTTGTTGTGATGATGATGATGCTGATGATGGTTGTTGTTGTGATGATGATGATGCTGATGATGGTTGTTGTGATGATGATGCTGATGATGGTTGTTGTTGTTGTTGTTGTGCTGCAGAGTGGTGGTGGCGATGTCGTCTGCACCCGTGGCTCAGCCGCTTGACGTGCCTCTTGCTCTCGCTGCTCAGCACCATCGTGGTGTGGACGGAGTGCTCATTCTTCTCCACCAAGCCCGTGCTCTCTGTCTTCGCTCTGATCATCTCGCACGCCGAGGCCAGAGAGAACTACCTCGCCATCGAGGTGACGGGAGGCTCACCAGCTCGCTCACCAGCTCGCTCACCAGCTCACCAGTTCACTCACCAGCTCACTCACCAGCTCACTCACCAGCTCAGTCACTCACTCATCAATTCACTCAGTCAGTCAGTCACTCGCTCACTCACTCATCAACTCACTCACCAGCTCAGTCAGTCACTCAGTCACTCACTCACTCACTCAGTCACTCACCAGCTCACTCACCAGCTCACTCACCAGCTCACTCACCAGCTCACTCACCAGCTCACTCACCAGCTCACTCACCAGCTCACTCACCAGCTCGCTCACCAGCTCACTCACCAGCTCGCTCACCAGCTCCTGGTGCTCACCACCACCACCACCATCGTGGTGGTGTGGACGGAGTGCTCATTCTTCTCCACCAAGCCCGTGCTCTCTGTCTTCGCTCTGATCATCTCGCACGCCGAGGCCAGAGAGAACTACCTCGCCATCGAGGTGAGGAGCGGCTCACCAGCTCACTCACCAGTTCAGTCATCAACTCACCAGCTCGCTCACCAGCTCACCAGCTCACTCACCAGCTCACTCACCAGCTCAGTCACTCACTCATCAATTCACTCAGTCAGTCAGTCACTCGCTCACTCACTCATCAACTCACTCACCAGCTCAGTCAGTCACTCAGTCAGTCACTCACTCGCTCAGTCAATCACTCAGTCACTCACTCAGTCAGTCAATCACCCACTCACTCACCAGCTCACTCACCAGCTCAGTCACTCACTCACCAGCTCACTCACCAGCTCACTCACTAGCTCACTCACCAGCTCACTCACCAGCTCCTGGTGCTCACCACCACCATCATCGTGGTGTGGACGGAGTGCTCATTCTTCTCCACCAAGCCCGTGCTCTCTGTCTTCGCCCTGATCATCTCGCACGCCGAGGCCAGAGAGAACTACCTCGCCATCGAGGTGACGGGAGGCTCACCAGCTCGCTCACCAGCTCGCTCACCAGCTCACCAGCTCGCTCACCAGCTCACTCACCAGCTCAGTCACTCAGTCACTCACTCACTCACTCATCAATTCACTCAGTCAGTCAGTCACTCACTCACTCATCAACTCACTCACCAGCTCAGTCAATCACCCACTCACTCATCAACTCAGTCAGTCACTCAGTCAATCACTCAGTCACTCAGTCAGTCAGTCAATCACCCACTCACTCATCAACTCACTCACCAGCTCAGTCACTCAGTCACTCAGTCACTCGCTCATCAATTCACTCAGTCAGTCAGTCACTCACTCACTCACTCATCAACTCACTCACCAACTCACTCACTCAGTCAGTCACTCACTCAGTCATTGACTCATCAATTCATTCACTCAGTCACTCACTCACTCAGTCACTCACCAGCTCACTCACCAGCTCACTCACCAGCTCACTCACCAGCTCGCTCACCAGCTCCTGGTGCTCACCACCACCACCACCATCGTGGTGTGGACGGAGTGCTCATTCTTCTCCACCAAGCCCGTGCTCTCTGTCTTCGCTCTGATCATCTCGCACGCCGAGGCCAGAGAGAACTACCTCGCCATCGAGGTGAGGGGAGGCTCACCAGCTCACTCACCAGCTCGCTCACCAGCTCAGTCAGTCACTCACCAGCTCACTCACCAGCTTGCTCACCAGCTCGCTCACCAGCTCACCAGCTCGCTCACCAGCTCAGTCAGTCACTCACTCAGTCACTCACCAGCTTGCTCACCAGCTCAGTCATCAACTCACCAGCTCACTCACCAGCTCACTCACCAGTTCAGTCATCAACTCGCTCACCAGCTCGCTCACCAGCTCACTCACCAGCTCCTGGTGCTCACCACCACCACCATCGTGGTGTGGACGGAGTGCTCATTCTTCTCCACCAAGCCCGTGCTCTCTGTCTTCGCCCTGATCATCTCGCACGCCGAGGCCAGAGAGAACTACCTCGCCATCGAGGTGACGGGAGGCTCACCAGCTCGCTCACCAGCTCACCAGCTCACTCACCAGCTCACTCACCAGCTCACCAGCTCACTCACCAGCTCACTCACCAGCTCAGTCACCAGCTCACCAGCTCGCTCACCAGCTCACTCACCAGCTCACCAGCTCACTCACCAGCTCACTCACCAGCTCAGTCACTCACTCATCAATTCACTCAGTCAGTCAGTCACTCGCTCACTCACTCATCAACTCACTCACCAGCTCAGTCAGTCACTCAGTCAGTCACTCACTCGCTCAGTCAATCACTCAGTCACTCACTCAGTCAGTCAATCACCCACTCACTCACCAGTTCACTCACCAGCTCACTCACCAGCTCACTCACCAGCTCGCTCACCAGCTCCTGGTGCTCACCACCACCATCATCGTGGTGTGGACGGAGTGCTCATTCTTCTCCACCAAGCCCGTGCTCTCTGTCTTCGCCCTGATCATCTCGCACGCCGAGGCCAGAGAGAACTACCTCGCCATCGAGGTGACGGGAGGCTCACCAGCTCGCTCACCAGCTCGCTCACCAGTTCAGTCAGTCACTCACCAGCTCGCTCACCAGTTCACTCACCAGCTCACTCACCAGCTCACCAGCTCGCTCACCAGCTCAGTCACTCACTCACTCACTCATCAATTCACTCAGTCAGTCAGTCACTCGCTCACTCACTCATCAACTCACTCACCAGCTCAGTCAGTCACTCAGTCACTCACTCACTCACTCATCAATTCACTCACTCAGTCAGTCACTCACCAGCTCGCTCACCAGCTCGCTCACCAGCTCACTCACCAGCTCGCTCACCAGCTCACTCACCAGCTCAGTCACTCACTCATCAATTAACTCAGTCAGTCAGTCACTCGCTCACTCACTCATCAACTCACTCACCAGCTCAGTCAGTCACTCAGTCAGTCACTCACTCACTCATCAATTCACTCAGTCAGTCAGTCACTCGCTCACTCATCAACTCGCTCACCAGCTCACTCACCAGCTCACTCACCAGCTCACTCACCAACTCGCTCACCAGCTCACTCACCAGCTCACTCACCAGCTCACTCACCAGCTCGCTCACCAGCTCCTGGTGCTCACCACCACCACCATCGTGGTGTGGACGGAGTGCTCATTCTTCTCCACCAAGCCCGTGCTCTCTGTCTTCGCTCTGATCATCTCGCACGCCGAGGCCAGAGAGAACTACCTCGCCATCGAGGTGAGGAGCGGCTCACCAGCTCGCTCACCAGCTCACTCACCAGCTCACCAGCTCGCTCACCAGCTCACTCACCAGCTCAGTCAGTCACTCACCAGCTCAGTCATCAACTCACCAGCTCACTCACCAGCTCAGTCACTCACTCATCAATTCACTCAGTCAGTCAGTCACTCGCTCACTCACTCATCAACTCACTCACCAGCTCAGTCAGTCACTCAGTCAGTCACTCACTCGCTCAGTCAATCACTCAGTCACTCAGTCAGTCAGTCACTCACCCACTCACTCATCAACTCACTCACCAGCTCAGTCACTCAGTCACTCAGTCACTCGCTCATCAATTCACTCAGTCAGTCAGTCAGTCACTCACTCACTCATCAACTCACTCACCAGCTCGCTCACCAGCTCGCTCACCAGCTCACTCACCAGCTCGCTCACCAGCTCGCTCACCAGCTCGCTCACCAGCTCACTCACCAGCTCGCTCACCAGTTCAGTCAGTCACTCACCAGCTCACCAGCTCGCTCACCAGCTCAGTCAGTCACTCAATCGCTCATCAACTCACTCACCAGCTCAGTCACCAGCTCAGTCACTCACTCACTCACTCAGTCACTCACTCATCAACTCACTCGCTCGCTCACTCATCAACTCACTCACCAGCTCAGTCAGTCACTCACTCAGTCAGTCACTCACTCACTCATCAATTCACTCAGTCAGTCAGTCACTCACTCACTCATCAACTCACTCACCAGCTCAGTCACTCAGTCACTCACTCAGTCAGTCACTCAGTCAGTCACCAGCTCACTCACCAGCTCGCTCACCAGCTCCTGGTGCTCACCACCACCACCATTGTGGTGTGGACGGAGTGCTCATTCTTCTCCACCAAGCCCGTGCTCTCTGTCTTCGCCCTGATCATCTCGCACGCCGAGGCCAGAGAGAACTACCTCGCCATCGAGGTGACGGGAGGCTCACCAGCTCGCTCACCAGCTCACTCACCAGCTCACTCACCAGCTCGCTCACCAGCTCACTCACCAGCTCAGTCACTCACTCATCAATTCACTCAGTCAGTCAGTCACTCGCTCACTCACTCATCAACTCACTCACCAGCTCAGTCAGTCACTCAGTCACTCGCTCAGTCAATCACTCAGTCACTCAGTCAGTCACTCGCTCACTCATCAACTCACTCACCAACTCACTCACTCAGTCAGTCACTCACTCAGTCATTGACTCATCAATTCATTCACTCAGTCAGTCACCAGCTCGCTCACCAGCTCACTCACCAGCTCACTCACCAGCTCACTCACCAGCTCACTCACCAGCTCGCTCACCAGCTCCTGGTGCTCACCACCACCACCACCATCGTGGTGTGGACGGAGTGCTCATTCTTCTCCACCAAGCCCGTGCTCTCTGTCTTCGCCCTGATCATCTCGCACGCCGAGGCCAGAGAGAACTACCTCGCCATCGAGGTGAGGAGCGGCTCACCAGCTCGCTCACCAGCTCAGTCAGTCACTCACCAGCTCGCTCACCAGCTCACTCACCAGCTCACCAGCTCGCTCACCAGCTCGCTCACCAGCTCGCTCACCAGCTCAGTCAGTCACTCACCAGCTCGCTCACCAGCTCAGTCAGTCACTCACCAGCTCACTCACCAGCTCGCTCACCAGCTCACTCACCAGCTCGCTCACCAGCTCACTCACCAGCTCAGTCACTCACTCATCAATTCACTCAGTCAGTCAGTCACTCACTCGCTCAGTCAATCACTCAGTCACTCACTCAGTCAGTCAATCACCCACTCACTCACCAACTCGCTCACCAGCTCGCTCACCAGCTCACTCACCAGCTCCTGGTGCTCACCACCACCACCATCGTGGTGTGGACGGAGTGCTCATTCTTCTCCACCAAGCCCGTGCTCTCTGTCTTCGCTCTGATCATCTCGCACGCCGAGGCCAGAGAGAACTACCTCGCCATCAAGGTGACGGGAGGCTCACCAGCTCGCTCACCAGCTCACTCACCAGCTCACTCACCAGCTCACTCACCAGCTCACTCACCAGCTCACTCACCAACTCACTCACCAGCTCACTCACCAGCTCACTCACCAGCTCACTCACCAACTCACTCACCAGCTCACTCACCAGCTCACTCACCAGCTCAGTCACTCAGTCAGTCACTCACCAGCTCACTCACCAGCTCGCTCACCAGCTCCTGGTGCTCACCACCACCACCACCATCGTGGTGTGGACGGAGTGCTCATTCTTCTCCACCAAGCCCGTGCTCTCTGTCTTCGCCCTGATCATCTCGCACGCCGAGGCCAGAGAGAACTACCTCGCCATCGAGGTGAGGAGCGGCTCACCAGCTCGCTCACCAGCTCACTCACCAGCTCAGTCACTCACTCATCAATTCACTCAGTCAGTCAGTCACTCACTCACTCACTCATCAACTCACTCACCAGCTCAGTCAGTCACTCAGTCAGTCACTCACTCACTCATCAATTCACTCAGTCAGTCAGTCACTCGCTCACTCATCAACTCGCTCACCAGCTCACTCACCAGCTCACTCACCAGCTCAGTCACTCAGTCAGTCACTCACTCACTCACCAGCTCACTCACCAGCTCACTCACCAACTCACTCACCAGCTCACTCACCAGCTCAGTCACTCACTCATCAATTCACTCAGTCAGTCAGTCACTCACTCACTCACTCACCAACTCACTCACCAGCTCACTCACCAGCTCACCAGCTCACTCACCAGCTCACTCACCAGCTCACTCACCAGCTCACCAGCTCACTCACCAGCTCAGTCACTCACTCACTCACTCATCAACTCACTCACCAGTTCAGTCAGTCACTCAGTCACTCATCAACTCACTCACCAGCTCAGTCACTCAGTCAGTCACTCACTCACTCACCAGCTCACTCACCAGCTCACTCACCAGCTCGCTCACCAGCTCACTCACCAGCTCGCTCACCAGCTCCTGGTGCTCACCACCACCACCACCATCGTGGTGTGGACGGAGTGCTCATTCTTCTCCACCAAGCCCGTGCTCTCTGTCTTCGCCCTGATCATCTCGCACGCCGAGGCCAGAGAGAACTACCTCGCCATCGAGGTGAGGAGCGGCTCACCAGCTCACTCACCAGCTCGCTCACCAGCTCACTCACCAGCTCGCTCACCAGCTCACTCACCAGCTCGCTCACCAGCTCACCAGTTCAGTCACTCACTCACCAGCTCACCAGCTCGCTCACCAGCTCACCAGCTCAGTCACTCACTCACCAGCTCACCAGCTCGCTCACCAGCTCACCAGCTCACTCACCAGCTCACTCACCAGCTCACCAGCTCACTCACCAGCTCACTCACCAGCTCAGTCACTCACTCATCAATTCACTCAGTCAGTCAGTCACTCGCTCACTCACTCGCTCAGTCAATCACTCAGTCACTCAGTCACTCAGTCACTCACCCACTCACTCATCAACTCACTCACCAGCTCAGTCACTCAGTCACTCGCTCATCAACTCACTCACCAGCTCAGTCACTCGCTCACCAGCTCGCTCACCAGCTCACTCACCAGCTCAGTCACTCACTCATCAATTCACTCAGTCACTCAGTCACTCACTCGCTCACTCATCAACTCACTCACCAACTCACTCACTCAGTCAGTCACTCACTCAGTCATTGACTCATCAATTCATTCACTCAGTCACTCACTCACTCAGTCACTCACCAGCTCACTCACCAGCTCACTCACCAGCTCACTCACCAGCTCACTCACCAGCTCGCTCACCAGCTCCTGGTGCTCACCACCACCACCACCATCGTGGTCTGTACGGAGTGCTCATTCTTCTCCACCAAGCCCGTGCTCTCTGTCTTCGCCCTGATCATCTCGCACGCCGAGGCCAGAGAGAACTACCTCGCCATCGAGGTGAGGAGCGGCTCACCAGCTCGCTCACCAGCTCACTCACCAGCTCAGTCAGTCACTCACCAGCTCGCTCACCAACTCGCTCACCAGCTCGCTCACCAGCTCGCTCACCAGCTCGCTCACCAGCTCACTCACCAGCTCGCTCACCAGCTCGCTCACCAGTTCACTCACCAGCTCACTCACCAGCTCACCAGCTCGCTCACCAGCTCAGTCACTCACTCACTCACTCACTCATCAACTCACTCACCAGTTCAGTCAGTCACTCAGTCACTCACTCACTCACCAGCTCACTCATCAACTCACTCACCAGCTCAGTCACTCAGTCAGTCACTCACTCACTCACCAGCTCACTCACCAGCTCGCTCACCAGCTCAGTCACTCACTCACTCACTCATCAACTCACTCACCAGCTCAGTCAGTCACTCAGTCAGTCACTCACTCGCTCAGTCAATCACTCAGTCACTCACTCAGTCAGTCAATCACCCACTCACTCACCAACTCGCTCACCAGCTCGCTCACCAGCTCGCTCACCAGCTCACTCACCAGCTCCTGGTGCTCACCACCACCACCATTGTGGTCTGTACGGAGTGCTCATTCTTCTCCACCAAGCCCGTGCTCTCTGTCTTCGCTCTGATCATCTCGCATGCCGAGGCCAGAGAGAACTACCTCGCCATCGAGGTGAGGAGCAGCTCACCAGCTCGCTCACCAGCTCACCAGCTCACTCACTAGCTCACTCACCAGCTCACTCACCAGCTCACTCACCAGCTCAGTCACTCACTCATCAATTCACTCAGTCAGTCAGTCACTCGCTCACTCACTCATCAACTCACTCACCAGCTCAGTCAGTCACTCAGTCACTCAGTCACTCGCTCAGTCAATCACTCAGTCACTCAGTCAGTCAGTCAATCACCCACTCACTCATCAACTCACTCACCAGCTCAGTCACTCAGTCACTCAGTCACTCGCTCATCAATTCACTCAGTCAGTCAGTCAGTCACTCACTCACTCATCAACTCACTCACCAACTCACTCACTCAGTCAGTCACTCACTCAGTCATTGACTCATCAATTCATTCACTCAGTCACTCACTCACTCAGTCACTCACCAGCTCACTCACCAGCTCACTCACCAGCTCGCTCACCAGCTCGCTCACCAGCTCACTCACCAGCTCACTCACCAGCTCGCTCACCAGCTCCTGGTGCTCACCACCACCACCACCATCGTGGTGTGGACGGAGTGCTCATTCTTCTCCACCAAGCCCGTGCTCTCTGTCTTCGCTCTGATCATCTCGCACGCCGAGGCCAGAGAGAACTACCTCGCCATCGAGGTGACGGGAGGCTCACCAGCTCACTCACCAGCTCACCAGCTCACTCACCAGCTCGCTCACCAGCTCGCTCACCAGCTCACTCACCAGCTCAGTCACTCAGTCAGTCACTCACTCACTCACCAGCTCACTCACCAGCTCACTCACCAGCTCGCTCACCAGCTCACTCACCAGCTCACTCACCAGCTCCTGGTGCTCACCACCACCACCATCATCGTGGTGTGGACGGAGTGCTCATTCTTCTCCACCAAGCCCGTGCTCTCTGTCTTCGCTCTGATCATCTCGCACGCCGAGGCCAGAGAGAACTACCTCGCCATCGAGGTGAGGAGCGGCTCACCAGCTCGCTCACCAGCTCGCTCACCAGTTCAGTCAGTCACTCACCAGCTCACTCACCAGCTCACTCACCAGCTCACTCACCAGCTCAGTCACTCACTCAGTCACTCACTCACTCAGTCAGTCAATCACCCACTCACTCACCAGCTCACTCACCAGCTCACTCACCAGCTCACTCACCAGCTCGCTCACCAGCTCCTGGTGCTCACCACCACCACCACCATCGTGGTGTGGACGGAGTGCTCATTCTTCTCTACCAAGCCCGTGCTCTCTGTCTTCGCCCTGATCATCTCGCACGCCGAGGCCAGAGAGAACTACCTCGCCATCGAGGTGAGGAGCGGCTCACCAGCTCGCTCACCAGCTCACTCACCAGCTCAGTCACTCACTCATCAATTCACTCAGTCAGTCAGTCACTCGCTCACTCATCAACTCGCTCACCAGCTCACTCACCAGCTCACTCACCAGCTCAGTCACTCAGTCAGTCACTCACTCACTCACCAGCTCACTCACCAGCTCACTCACCAACTCACTCACCAGCTCACTCACCAGCTCAGTCACTCACTCATCAATTCACTCAGTCAGTCAGTCACTCACTCACTCACTCACCAACTCACTCACCAGCTCACTCACCAGCTCGCTCACCAGCTCACTCACCAGCTCGCTCACCAGCTCCTGGTGCTCACCACCACCACCACCATCGTGGTGTGGACGGAGTGCTCATTCTTCTCTACCAAGCCCGTGCTCTCTGTCTTCGCTCTGATCATCTCGCACGCCGAGGCCAGAGAGAACTACCTCGCCATCGAGGTGAGGAGCGGCTCACCAGCTCGCTCACCAGCTCGCTCACCAGCTCACCAGCTCACTCACCAGCTCAGTCACTCACTCATCAATTCACTCAGTCAGTCAGTCACTCGCTCACTCACTCACCAGCTCACTCACCAGCTCAGTCACTCGCTCATCAATTCACTCAGTCACTCACTCACTCAGTCACTCACCAGCTCACTCACCAGCTCACTCACCAGCTCACTCACCAGCTCACTCACCAGCTCACTCACCAGCTCCTGGTGCTCACCACCACCACCATCGTGGTGTGGACGGAGTGCTCATTCTTCTCCACCAAGCCCGTGCTCTCTGTCTTCGCCCTGATCATCTCGCACGCCGAGGCCAGAGAGAACTACCTCGCCATCGAGGTGAGGAGCGGCTCACCAGCTCGCTCACCAGCTCGCTCACCAGCTCGCTCACCAGCTCGCTCACCAGCTCACTCACCAGCTCACTCACCAGCTCGCTCACCAGTTCACTCACCAGCTCGCTCACCAGCTCACTCACCAGCTCACTCACCAGCTCGCTCACCAGCTCGCTCACCAGCTCGCTCACCAGCTCACTCACCAGCTCACTCACCAGTTCACTCACCAGCTCGCTCACCAGCTCACTCACCAGCTCACTCACCAGCTCACTCACCAGCTCGCTCACCAGCTCACTCACCAGCTCACTCACCAGCTCGCTCACCAGTTCACTCACCAGCTCGCTCACCAGCTCACTCACCAGCTCGCTCACCAGCTCAGTCAGTCACTCACCAGCTCACTCACCAGCTCACTCACCAGCTCGCTCACCAGCTCAGTCAGTCACTCACCAGCTCGCTCACCAGCTCACTCACCAGCTCACTCACCAGCTCAGTCAGTCACTCACCAGCTCACTCACCAGCTCACTCACCAGCTCGCTCACCAGCTCAGTCAGTCACTCACCAGCTCGCTCACCAGCTCACTCACCAGCTCACTCACCAGCTCAGTCAGTCACTCACCAGCTCACTCACCAGTTCAGTCAGTCAGTCACTCACTCACTCACCAGCTCACTCACCAGCTCAGTCAGTCACTCACCAGCTCGCTCACCAGCTCAGTCACCAGCTCACTCACCAGCTCACTCACCAGCTCGCTCACCAGTTCACTCACCAGCTCACCAGCTCGCTCACCAGCTCAGTCAGTCACTCACCAGCTCACTCACCAGCTCACTCACCAGCTCACTCACCCACTCACTCACCAGCTCACTCACCAGCTCACTCACCAGCTCACTCACCAGCTCGCTCACCAGCTCCTGGTGCTCACCACCACCACCACCATCGTGGTGTGGACGGAGTGCTCATTCTTCTCTACCAAGCCCGTGCTCTCTGTCTTCGCTCTGATCATCTCGCACGCCGAGGCCAGAGAGAACTACCTCGCCATCGAGGTGACGGGAGGCTCACCAGCTCACTCACCAGCTCACCAGCTCACTCACCAGCTCACTCACCAGCTCACTCACCAGCTCACTCACCAGCTCAGTCACTCACTCATCAATTCACTCAGTCAGTCAGTCACTCGCTCACTCACTCATCAACTCACTCACCAGCTCAGTCAGTCACTCAGTCACTCAGTCACTCGCTCAGTCAATCACTCAGTCACTCAGTCAGTCACTCGCTCACTCATCAACTCACTCACCAACTCACTCACTCAGTCAGTCACTCACTCAGTCATTCACTCATCAATTCATTCACTCAGTCACTCACTCACTCAGTCACTCAGTCACTCACCAGCTCACTCACCAGCTCACTCACCAGCTCGCTCACCAGCTCACTCACCAGCTCGCTCACCAGCTCACTCACCAGCTCACTCAGTCACCAGCTCGCTCACCAGCTCAGTCACTCACTCACCAGCTCGCTCACCAGCTCAGTCAGTCACTCACTCACTCAGTCACTCACTCATCAACTCACTCGCTCGCTCACTCATCAACTCACTCACCAACTCACTCACCAGCTCACTCACCAGCTCAGTCACTCACTCACTCACTCAGTCACTCACTCATCAACTCACTCGCTCGCTCACTCATCAACTCACTCACCAACTCACTCACCAGCTCGCTCACCAGCTCACTCACCAGCTCAGTCAGTCACTCACCAGCTCAGTCACTCAGTCACTCACTCAGTCAGTCACTCAGTCAGTCACCAGCTCACTCACCAGCTCGCTCACCAGTTCAGTCACCAGCTCACCAGCTCACTCACCAGCTCAGTCACCAGCTCACCAGCTCACTCACCAGCTCAGTCAGTCACTCACCAGCTCGCTCACCAGCTCACTCACCAGCTCACTCACCAGCTCACTCACCAGTTCAGTCAGTCACTCACCAGCTCACTCACCAGTTCAGTCAGTCACTCACTCACTCAGTCACTCACTCACCAGTTCAGTCAGTCACTCACCAGCTCGCTCACCAACTCACTCACCAGCTCGCTCACCAGCTCGCTCACCAGCTCACCAGCTCGCTCACCAGCTCACTCACCAGCTCGCTCACCAGTTCAGTCAGTCACTCACCAGCTCGCTCACCAGCTCGCTCACCAGTTCAGTCACTCACTCACCAGCTCGCTCACTCACCAGCTCAGTCAGTCACTCACTCACCAGCTCAGTCAGTCACTCACCAGCTCGCTCACCAGCTCACTCACCAACTCACTCACCAGCTCACTCACCAGTTCAGTCATCAACTCACCAGCTCACTCACCAGCTCACTCACCAGCTCAGTCACTCACTCACCAGCTCACTCACCAGCTCACTCACCAGTTCAGTCATCAACTCACCAGCTCACTCACCAGCTCACTCAGTCACTCACCAGCTCGCTCACCAGCTCACTCAGTCACTCACCAGCTCACTCACCAGCTCGCTCACCAGCTCAGTCAGTCACTCATCAACTCACTCACCAGCTCGCTCACCAGCTCGCTCACCAGTTCAGTCACTCACCAGCTCACTCACCAGCTCACTCACTCACCAGCTCACTCACTCACTCAGTCACTCACCAGCTCGCTCAGTCAGTCAGTCAGTCACTCACTCACTCACCAGCTCAGTCACCAGCTCGCTCACCAGCTCGCTCACCAGCTCAGTCAGTCAGTCAGTCACTCAGTCACTCACCAGCTCGCTCACCAGCTCACTCACCAGTTCAGTCAGTCAGTCAGTCACTCAGTCAGTCACTCACTCACTCACTCATCAACTCACTCACCAGCTCAGTCACTCACTCATCAATTCACTCAGTCAGTCAGTCAGTCACCAGCTCACTCACCAGCTCGCTCACCAGCTCACTCACCAGCTCACTCACCAGCTCACTCACTCACCAGCTCAGTCACTCAGTCACCAGCTCACTCACCAGCTCAGTCAGTCACTCAGTCAGTCACTCACTCATCAATTCACTCAGTCAGTCAGTCAGTCACTCGCTCGCTCATCAACTCACTCACCAGCTCAGTCAGTCACTCAGTCATTCACTCATCAATTCATTCACTCAGTCACTCACTCAGTCAATCACTCACTCAGTCACTCACTCACTCACCAGCTCGCTCACCAACTCGCTCACCAGCTCGCTCACCAGCTCGCTCACCAGTTCAGTCAGTCACTCACCAACTCGCTCACCAGCTCGCTCACCAGCTCGCTCACCAGTTCAGTCAGTCACTCACCAACTCGCTCACCAGCTCGCTCACCAGCTCGCTCACCAGCTCAGTCAGTCACTCACCAGCTCGCTCACCAGCTCGCTCACCAGCTCAGTCAGTCACTCCTCAGTCAGTCACCAACTCACTCACCAACTCACTCACCAGCTCGCTCACCAGCTCACTCACTCACTCGCTCGCTCACTCACCAGCTCGCTCACCAGCTCAGTCACTCAGTCAGTCACTCACTCACTCAACAGCTCGCTCACCAAATCACTCACCAGCTCAGTCAGTCACTCACCAGCTCACTCACCAGCTCACTCATTCAGTCACTCGCTCACTCACCAACTCACTCACCAGCTCGCTAACAGCACTTGCCCCTACAGTCTGTTAAGGCTATATGGGGGATCTTTGTGTCACTGTGTGTGTCACTGTGTGTGTCACTGTGTGTGTGTGTCACTGTGTGTGTGTCACTGTGTGTGTGTCACTGTGTGTGTGTGTGTCACTGTGTGTGTCACTGTGTGTGTGACGGTGTGTGTGTGTGTCACTGTGTGTGTCACTGTGTGTGTGTCACTGTGTGTGTCACTGTGTGTGTGTGTCACTGTGTGTGTGTCACTGTGTGTGTCACTGTGTGTGTGTCACTGTGTGTGTGACTGTGTGTGTGTGTCACTGTGTGTGTCACTGTGTGTGTGTCACTGTGTGTGTCACTGTGTGTTTGTCACTGTGTGTGTGTGTCTCTGTGTGTGTCACTGTGTGTGTGTCACTGTGTGTGTGTGTCTCTGTGTGTGTCACTGTGTGTGTGTCTCTGTGTGTGTCACTGTGTGTGTGTCACTGTGTGTGTGTGTGTCACTGTGTGTGTCACTGTGTGTGTGTGTGTCACTGTGTGTGTGTCACTGTGTGTGTGTGTGTCACTGTGTGTGTCACTGTGTGAGTCACTGTGTGAGTCACTGTGTGTGTCACTGTGTGTGTGTCACTGTGTGTGTGTGTCACTGTGTGTGTCACTGTGTGTGTCACTGTGTGTGTGTCACTGTGTGTCACTGTGTGTGTGTGTGTCACTGTGTGTGTGTCACTGTGTGTGTCACTGTGTGTGTGTGACGGTGTGTGTGTGTGTCACTGTGTGTGTCACTGTGTGTGTGTCACTGTGTGTGTCACTGTGTGTGTGTGTCACTGTGTGTGTCACTGTGTGTGTCACTGTGTGTGTGTCACTGTGTGTGTCACTGTGTGTGTCACTGTGTGTGTCACTGTGTGTGTCACTGTGTGTGTGTGTCACTGTGTGTGTCACTGTGTGTGTCACTGTGTGTGTCACTGTGTGTGTGTCACTGTGTGTGTGTAACAGATGATGAGTCTGCTGACTATCGCCTACCTGAGTGTCTGCACCTTCTCCACCCTGTGTGTGTGTCACTGTGTGTGTCACTGTGTGTGTCACTGTGTGTGTCACTGTGTGTGTGTCACTGTGTGTGTCACTGTGTGTGTCACTGTGTGTGTCACTGTGTGTGTGTCACTGTGTGTGTGTGTGTCACTGTGTGTGTGTCACTGTGTGTGTCACTGTGTGTGTGTCACTGTGTGTGTGTCACTGTGTGTGTGTCACTGTGTGTGTCACTGTGTGTGTGTCACTGTGTGTGTCACTGTGTGTGTCACTGTGTGTGTCACTGTGTGTGTGTCACTGTGTGTGTGTCACTGTGTGTGTCACTGTGTGTGTCACTGTGTGTGTCACTGTGTGTGTGTGTCACTGTGTGTGTCACTGTGTGTGTCACTGTGTGTGTCACTGTGTGTGTCACTGTGTGTGTCACTGTGTGTGTCACTGTGTGTGTCACTGTGTGTGTCACTGTGTGTGTCACTGTGTGTGTGTAACAGATGATGAGTCTCCTGACTATCGCCTACCTGAGTGTCTGCACATTCTCCACCGTGTTTGTGTGTCACTGTGTGTGTCACTGTGTGTGTGTCACTGTGTGTGTCACTGTGTGTGTCACTGTGTGTGTCACTGTGTGTGTGTCACTGTGTGTGTCACTGTGTGTGTCACTGTGTGTGTGTGTCACTGTGTGTGTGTCACTGTGTGTGTCACTGTGTGTGTCACTGTGTGTGTCACTGTGTGTGTCACTGTGTGTGTGTCACTGTGTGTGTCACTGTGTGTGTGTGTCACTGTGTGTGTGTGTCACTGTGTGTGTCACTGTGTGTGTCACTGTGTGTGTCACTGTGTGTGTGTCACTGTGTGTGTGTCACTGTGTGTGTCACTGTGTGTGTCACTGTGTGTGTGTAACAGATGATGAGTCTCCTGGCTATCGCCTACCTGAGTGTCTGCACCTTCTCCACCCTGTGTGTGTGTCACTGTGTGTGTCACTGTGTGTGTCACTGTGTGTGTCACTGTGTGTGTCACTGTGTGTGTGTCACTGTGTGTCTCACTGTGTGTGTCACTGTGTGTGTCACTGTGTGTGTGTCACTGTGTGTGTGTGTCACTGTGTGTGTGTCACTGTGTGTGTGTCACTGTGTGTCTCACTGTGTGTGTCACTGTGTGTGTCACTGTGTGTGTGTCACTGTGTGTGTGTCACTGTGTGTGTGTGTCACTGTGTGTGTCACTGTGTGTGTCACTGTGTGTGTGTCACTGTGTGTGTCACTGTGTGTGTCACTGTGTGTGTGTGTCACTGTGTGTGTCACTGTGTGTGTCACTGTGTGTGTGTAACTGTGTGTGTCACTGTGTGTGTGTCACTGTGTGTGTCACTGTGTGTGTGTCACTGTGTGTGTCACTGTGTGTGTGTCACTGTGTGTGTGTGTGTCACTGTGTGTGTGTGTGTCACTCTGTGTGTGTCACTGTGTGTGTGTCACTGTGTGTGTCACTGTGTGTGTCACTGTGTGTGTCACTGTGTGTGTGTCACTGTGTGTGTCACTGTGTGTGTGTAACAGATGATGAGTCTGCTGACTATCGCCTACCTGAGTGTCTGCACCTTCTCCACCCTGTGTGTGTGTCACTGTGTGTGTCACTGTGTGTGTCACTGTGTGTGTCACTGTGTGTGTCACTGTGTGTGTCACTGTGTGTGTGTCACTGTGTGTGTCACTGTGTGTGTCACTGTGTGTGTCACTGTGTGTGTGTCACTGTGTGTGTGTCACTGTGTGTGTCACTGTGTGTGTCACTGTGTGTGTGTGTCACTGTGTGTGTGTCACTGTGTGTGTCACTGTGTGTGTCTCTGTGTGTGTCACTGTGTGTGTCACTGTGTGTCACTGTGTGTGTCACTGTGTGTGTCACTGTGTGTGTGTGTCACTGTGTGTGTGTCACTGTGTGTGTCACTGTGTGTGTCACTGTGTGTGTCACTGTGTGTGTGTCACTGTGTGTGTGTCACTGTGTGTGTGTCACTGTGTGTGTCACTGTGTGTGTCACTGTGTGTCACTGTGTGTGTCACTGTGTGTGTCACTGTGTGTGTCACTGTGTGTGTCACTGTGTGTGTGTCACTGTGTGTGTCACTGTGTGTGTCACTGTGTGTGTGTCACTGTGTGTGTGTCACTGTGTGTGTCACTGTGTGTGTGTCACTGTGTGTGTCACTGTGTGTGTGTCACTGTGTGTGTGTCACTGTGTGTCACTGTGTGTGTGTCACTGTGTGTGTCACTGTGTGTGTGTCACTGTGTGTGTGTCACTGTGTGTGTGTCACTGTGTGTGTGTCACTGTGTGTGTGTCACTGTGTGTGTGTCACTGTGTGTGTGTCACTGTGTGTGTGTCACTGTGTGTGTGTCACTGTGTGTGTCACTGTGTGTGTGTCACTGTGTGTGTGTCACTGTGTGTGTCACTGTGTGTGTGTCACTGTGTGTGTGTCACTGTGTGTGTCACTGTGTGTGTGTGTCACTGTGTGTGTGTGTCACTGTGTGTGTCACTGTGTGTGTGTGTCACTGTGTGTGTGTCACTGTGTGTGTCACTGTGTGTGTGTCACTGTGTGTGTCACTGTGTGTGTCACTGTGTGTGTGTGTCACTGTGTGTGTCACTGTGTGTGTCACTGTGTGTGTGTCACTGTGTGTGTGTCACTGTGTGTGTCACTGTGTGTGTCACTGTGTGTGTGTAACAGATGATGAGTCTCCTGACTATCGCCTACCTGAGTGTCTGCACCTTCTCCACCCTGTGTGTGTGTCACTGTGTGTGTCACTGTGTGTGTCACTGTGTGTGTCACTGTGTGTGTCACTGTGTGTGTCACTGTGTGTGTGTCACTGTGTGTGTGTCACTGTGTGTGTCACTGTGTGTGTCACTGTGTGTGTGTGTCACTGTGTGTGTGTGTCACTGTGTGTGTCACTGTGTGTGTGTCACTGTGTGTCACTGTGTGTGTGTCACTGTGTGTGTGTCACTGTGTGTGTGTCACTGTGTGTGTCACTGTGTGTGTGTGTCACTGTGTGTGTCACTGTGTGTGTGTAACAGATGATGAGTCTCCTGGCTATCGCCTACCTGAGTGTCTGCACCTTCTCCACCGTGTTTGTGTGTCACTGTGTGTGTCACTGTGTGTGTCACTGTGTGTGTGTCACTGTGTGTGTCACTGTGTGTGTCACTGTGTGTGTGTGTCACTGTGTATGTGTCACTGTGTGTGTCACTGTGTGTGTGTCACTATGTGTGTCACTGTGTGTGTGTCACTGTGTGTGTGTCACTGTGTGTATGTCACTGTGTGTGTGTCACTGTGTGTGTCACTGTGTGTGTGTGTCACTGTGTGTGTGTCACTGTGTGTGTGTGTCACTGTGTGTGTCACTGTGTGTGTGTCACTGTGTGTGTCACTGTGTGTGTGTCACTGTGTGTGTGTCACTGTGTGTGTCACTGTGTGTGTCACTGTGTGTGTGTCACTGTGTGTGTGTCACTGTGTGTATGTCACTGTGTGTGTGTCACTGTGTGTATCACTGTGTGTGTCACTGTGTGTGTGTCACTGTGTGTGTCACTGTGTGTGTGTGTCACTGTGTGTGTCACTGTGTGTGTGTCACTGTGTGTGTCACTGTGTGTGTGTCACTGTGTGTTTGTCACTGTGTGTGTGTCACTGTGTGTGTGTCACTGTGTGTGTGACTGTGTGTGTCACTGTGTGTGTCACTGTGTGTGTCACTGTGTGTGTGTAACAGATGATGAGTCTGCTGACTATCGCCTACCTGAGTGTCTGCACCTTCTCCACCCTGTGTGTGTGTCACTGTGTGTGTGTCACTGTGTGTGTGTCACTGTGTGTGTGTCACTGTGTGTGTGTCACTGTATGTGTGTCACTGTGTGTGTCACTGTGTGTGTCACTGTGTGTGTGTAACAGATGATGAGTCTCCTGGCTATCGCCTACCTGAGTGTCTGCACCTTCTCCACCCTGTGTGTGTGTCACTGTGTGTGTCACTGTGTGTGTCACTGTGTGTGTCACTGTGTGTGTCACTGTGTGTGTGTCACTGTGTGTCTCACTGTGTGTGTCACTGTGTGTGTCACTGTGTGTGTGTCACTGTGTGTGTGTGTCACTGTGTGTGTGTCACTGTGTGTGTGTCACTGTGTGTCTCACTGTGTGTGTCACTGTGTGTGTCACTGTGTGTGTGTCACTGTGTGTGTGTCACTGTGTGTGTGTGTCACTGTGTGTGTCACTGTGTGTGTCACTGTGTGTGTGTCACTGTGTGTGTCACTGTGTGTGTCACTGTGTGTGTGTGTCACTGTGTGTGTCACTGTGTGTGTCACTGTGTGTGTGTAACTGTGTGTGTCACTGTGTGTGTGTCACTGTGTGTGTCACTGTGTGTGTGTCACTGTGTGTGTCACTGTGTGTGTGTCACTGTGTGTGTGTGTGTCACTGTGTGTGTGTGTGTCACTCTGTGTGTGTCACTGTGTGTGTGTCACTGTGTGTGTCACTGTGTGTGTCACTGTGTGTGTCACTGTGTGTGTGTCACTGTGTGTGTCACTGTGTGTGTGTAACAGATGATGAGTCTGCTGACTATCGCCTACCTGAGTGTCTGCACCTTCTCCACCCTGTGTGTGTGTCACTGTGTGTGTCACTGTGTGTGTCACTGTGTGTGTCACTGTGTGTGTCACTGTGTGTGTCACTGTGTGTGTGTCACTGTGTGTGTCACTGTGTGTGTCACTGTGTGTGTCACTGTGTGTGTGTCACTGTGTGTGTGTCACTGTGTGTGTCACTGTGTGTGTCACTGTGTGTGTGTGTCACTGTGTGTGTGTCACTGTGTGTGTCACTGTGTGTGTCTCTGTGTGTGTCACTGTGTGTGTCACTGTGTGTCACTGTGTGTGTCACTGTGTGTGTCACTGTGTGTGTGTGTCACTGTGTGTGTGTCACTGTGTGTGTCACTGTGTGTGTCACTGTGTGTGTGTCACTGTGTGTGTCACTGTGTGTGTGTCACTGTGTGTGTGTCACTGTGTGTGTCACTGTGTGTGACACTGTGTGTCACTGTGTGTGTCACTGTGTGTGTCACTGTGTGTGTCACTGTGTGTGTCACTGTGTGTGTGTGTCACTGTGTGTGTGTGTCACTGTGTGTGTCACTGTGTGTGTCACTGTGTGTGTGTGTCACTGTGTGTGTCACTGTGTGTGTGTGTCACTGTGTGTGTCACTGTGTGTGTCACTGTGTGTGTGTCACTGTGTGTGTCACTGTGTGTGTCACTGTGTGTGTGTCACTGTGTGTGTGTCACTGTGTGTGTCACTGTGTGTGTCACTGTGTGTGTCACTGTGTGTGTGTGTGTCACTGTGTGTGTCACTGTGTGTGTCACTGTGTGTGTGTCACTGTGTGTGTCACTGTGTGTGTCACTGTGTGTGTGTCACTGTGTGTGTGTCACTGTGTGTGTCACTGTGTGTGTGTCACTGTGTGTGTCACTGTGTGTGTGTCACTGTGTGTGTGTCACTGTGTGTCACTGTGTGTGTGTCACTGTGTGTGTCACTGTGTGTGTGTCACTGTGTGTGTGTCACTGTGTGTGTGTCACTGTGTGTGTGTCACTGTGTGTGTGTCACTGTGTGTGTGTCACTGTGTGTGTGTCACTGTGTGTGTGTCACTGTGTGTGTCACTGTGTGTGTGTCACTGTGTGTGTGTCACTGTGTGTGTCACTGTGTGTGTGTCACTGTGTGTGTGTCACTGTGTGTGTCACTGTGTGTGTGTGTCACTGTGTGTGTGTGTCACTGTGTGTGTCACTGTGTGTGTGTGTCACTGTGTGTGTGTCACTGTGTGTGTCACTGTGTGTGTGTCACTGTGTGTGTCACTGTGTGTGTCACTGTGTGTGTGTGTCACTGTGTGTGTCACTGTGTGTGTCACTGTGTGTGTGTCACTGTGTGTGTGTCACTGTGTGTGTCACTGTGTGTGTCACTGTGTGTGTGTAACAGATGATGAGTCTCCTGACTATCGCCTACCTGAGTGTCTGCACCTTCTCCACCCTGTGTGTGTGTCACTGTGTGTGTCACTGTGTGTGTCACTGTGTGTGTCACTGTGTGTGTCACTGTGTGTGTCACTGTGTGTGTGTCACTGTGTGTGTGTCACTGTGTGTGTCACTGTGTGTGTCACTGTGTGTGTGTGTCACTGTGTGTGTGTGTCACTGTGTGTGTCACTGTGTGTGTGTCACTGTGTGTCACTGTGTGTGTGTCACTGTGTGTGTGTCACTGTGTGTGTGTCACTGTGTGTGTCACTGTGTGTGTGTGTCACTGTGTGTGTCACTGTGTGTGTGTAACAGATGATGAGTCTCCTGGCTATCGCCTACCTGAGTGTCTGCACCTTCTCCACCGTGTTTGTGTGTCACTGTGTGTGTCACTGTGTGTGTCACTGTGTGTGTGTCACTGTGTGTGTCACTGTGTGTGTCACTGTGTGTGTGTGTCACTGTGTATGTGTCACTGTGTGTGTCACTGTGTGTGTGTCACTATGTGTGTCACTGTGTGTGTGTCACTGTGTGTGTGTCACTGTGTGTATGTCACTGTGTGTGTGTCACTGTGTGTGTCACTGTGTGTGTGTGTCACTGTGTGTGTGTCACTGTGTGTGTGTGTCACTGTGTGTGTCACTGTGTGTGTGTCACTGTGTGTGTCACTGTGTGTGTGTCACTGTGTGTGTGTCACTGTGTGTGTCACTGTGTGTGTCACTGTGTGTGTGTCACTGTGTGTGTGTCACTGTGTGTATGTCACTGTGTGTGTGTCACTGTGTGTATCACTGTGTGTGTCACTGTGTGTGTGTCACTGTGTGTGTCACTGTGTGTGTGTGTCACTGTGTGTGTCACTGTGTGTGTGTCACTGTGTGTGTCACTGTGTGTGTGTCACTGTGTGTTTGTCACTGTGTGTGTGTCACTGTGTGTGTGTCACTGTGTGTGTGACTGTGTGTGTCACTGTGTGTGTGTAACAGATGATGAGTCTGCTGACTATCGCCTACCTGAGTGTCTGCACCTTCTCCACCCTGTGTGTGTGTCACTGTGTGTGTGTCACTGTGTGTGTGTCACTGTGTGTGTGTCACTGTGTGTGTGTGTCACTGTGTGTGTCACTGTGTGTGTCACTGTGTGTGTCACTGTGTGTGTCACTGTGTGTGTCACTGTGTGTGTCACTGTGTGTGTGTCACTGTGTGTGTCACTGTGTGTGTCACTGTGTGTGTCACTGTGTGTGTGTCACTGTGTGTATCACTGTGTGTGTCACTGTGTGTGTGTCACTGTGTGTGTCACTGTGTGTGTGTGTCACTGTGTGTGTCACTGTGTGTGTCACTGTGTGTGTGTCACTGTGTGTGTCACTGTGTGTGTCACTGTGTGTGTGTCACTGTGTGTGTCACTGTGTGTGTGTCACTGTGTGTGTGTCACTGTGTGTGTCACTGTGTGTGTGTAACAGATGATGAGTCTCCTGACTATCGCCTACCTGAGTGTCTGCACCTTCTCCACCGTGTTTGTGTGTCACTGTGTGTGTCACTGTGTGTGTCACTGTGTGTGTGTCACTGTGTGTGTCACTGTGTGTGTCACTGTGTGTGTGTCACTGTGTGTGTCACTGTGTGTGTGTCACTGTGTGTATGTCACTGTGTGTGTGTCACTGTGTGTATCACTGTGTGTGTCACTGTGTGTGTGTCACTGTGTGTGTCACTGTGTGTGTGTGTCACTGTGTGTGTCACTGTGTGTGTCACTGTGTGTGTGTAACAGATGATGAGTCTCCTGACTATCGCCTACCTGAGTGTCTGCACCTTCTCCACCGTGTTTGTGTGTCACTGTGTGTGTGTCACTGTGTGTGTCACTGTGTGTTTCACTGTGTGTGTGTCACTGTGTGTGTGTCACTGTGTGTGTGTCACTGTGTGTGTCACTGTGTGTGTCACTGTGTGTGTCACTGTGTGTGTCACTGTGTGTGTGTAACAGATGATGAGTCTCCTGACTATCGCCTACCTGAGTGTCTGCACCTTCTCCACCCTGTGTGTGTGTCACTGTGTGTGTCACTGTGTGTGTCACTGTGTGTGTGTCACTGTGTGTGTCACTGTGTGTGTCACTGTGTGTGTCACTGTGTGTGTGTCACTGTGTGTGTGTGTCACTGTGTGTGTCACTGTGTGTGTCACTGTGTGTGTCACTGTGTGTGTCACTGTGTGTGTCACTGTGTGTGTCACTGTGTGTGTCACTGTGTGTGTGTAACAGATGATGAGTCTCCTGACTATCGCCTACCTGAGTGTCTGCACCTTCTCCACCCTGTGTGTGTGTCACTGTGTGTGTCACTGTGTGTGTGTCACTGTGTGTGTCACTGTGTGTGTGTCACTGTGTGTGTGTGTGTGTCACTGTGTGTGTCACTGTGTGTGTCACTGTGTGTGTGTCACTGTGTGTGTGTGTCACTGTGTGTGTGTCACTGTGTGTGTCACTGTGTGTCACTGTGTGTGTGTCACTGTGTGTGTCTCACTGTGTGTGTGTCACTGTGTGTGTGTCACTGTGTGTGTCACTGTGTGTGTCACTGTGTGTGTCACTGTGTGTGTGTCACTGTGTGTGTGTGTCACTGTGTGTGTCACTGTGTGTGTCACTGTGTGTGTCACTGTGTGTGTCACTGTGTGTGTCACTGTGTGTGTCACTGTGTGTGTCACTGTGTGTGTGTAACAGATGATGAGTCTCCTGACTATCGCCTACCTGAGTGTCTGCACCTTCTCTACCCTGTGTGTGTGTCACTGTGTGTGTCACTGTGTGTGTCACTGTGTGTGTCACTGTGTGTGTGTCACTGTGTGTGTGTCACTGTGTGTGTGTCACTGTGTGTGTCACTGTGTGTGTCACTTTGTGTGTGTGTCACTGTGTGTGTCACTGTGTGTGTCACTGTGTGTGTGTCACTGTGTGTGTGTGTCACTGTGTGTGTCACTGTGTGTGTCACTGTGTGTGTCACTGTGTGTGTCACTGTGTGTGTCACTGTGTGTGTCACTGTGTGTGTCACTGTGTGTGTGTAACAGATGATGAGTCTCCTGACTATCGCCTACCTGAGTGTCTGCACATTCTCCACCGTGTTTGTGTGTCACTGTGTGTGTCACTGTGTGTGTGTCACTGTGTGTGTCACTGTGTGTGTGTAACAGATGATGAGTCTGCTGACTATCGCCTACCTGAGTGTCTGCACCTTCTCCACCCTGTGTGTGTGTCACTGTGTGTGTGTCACTGTGTGTGTCACTGTGTGTGTCACTTTGTGTGTGTGTCACTGTGTGTGTCACTGTGTGTGTGTAACAGATGATGAGTCTCCTGACTATCGCCTACCTGAGTGTCTGCACATTCTCCACCGTGTTTGTGTGTCACTGTGTGTGTCACTGTGTGTGTCACTGTGTGTGTGTCACTGTGTGTGTCACTGTGTGTGTCACTGTGTGTGTGTCACTGTGTGTGTCACTGTGTGTGTCACTGTGTGTGTAACAGATGATGAGTCTCCTGACTATCGCCTACCTGAGTGTCTGCACCTTCTCCACCCTGTGTGTGTGTCACTGTGTGTGTCACTGTGTGTGTGTGTCACTGTGTGTGTCACTGTGTGTGTGTCACTGTGTGTGTCACTGTGTGTGTCACTGTGTGTGTGTAACAGATGATGAGTCTCCTGACTATCGCCTACCTGAGTGTCTGCACCTTCTCCACCCTGTGTGTGTGTCACTGTGTGTGTGTCACTGTGTGTGTGTCACTGTGTGTGTCACTGTGTGTGTGTGTCACTGTGTGTGTCACTGTGTGTGTCACTGTGTGTGTGTAACAGATGATGAGTCTCCTGACTATCGCCTACCTGAGTGTCTGCACCTTCTCCACCCTGTGTGTGTGTCACTGTGTGTGTCACTGTGTGTGTCACTGTGTGTGTGTCACTGTGTGTGTCACTGTGTGTGTGTCACTGTGTGTGTGTAACAGATGATGAGTCTCCTGACTATCGCCTACCTGAGTGTCTGCACCTTCTCCACCCTGTGTGTGTGTCACTGTGTGTGTCACTGTGTGTGTCACTGTGTGTGTGTCACTGTGTGTGTCACTGTGTGTGTCACTGTGTGTGTGTAACAGATGATGAGTCTCCTGACTATCGCCTACCTGAGTGTCTGCACCTTCTCCACCGTGTTTGTGTGTCACTGTGTGTGTCACTGTGTGTGTGTCACTGTGTGTGTCACTGTGTGTGTCACTGTGTGTGTCACTGTGTGTGTGTAACAGATGATGAGTCTCCTGACTATCGCCTACCTGAGTGTCTGCACATTCTCCACCGTGTTCCGTATTCGCCTCTTCAACCTCTACCATCTGGCCCCGCACCACCAAACCAACCACCACAGCCTCCTCTTCAGTGGCATGTGGGTGGTGGTGAGCGTGGTGGTGAGCGTGGTGGTGGTAGTGGTGGTGAGCGTGGTGGTGAGGGTGGTGGTGAGTGTAGTGGTGATGGTGAGTGTGGTAGTGAGTGTGGTGGTGGTGAGGGTGGTGAGTGTGGTGGTGAGCGTGGTGGTGGTGAGGGTGGTGGTGAGTGTGGTGGTGAGCGTGGTGGTGAGCGTGGTGGTGGTGATGATGGTGGTGAGCGTGGTGGTGAGTGTGGTGGTGGTGGTGAGTGTGATGGTGGTGGTGAGTGTGGTGGTGGTGGTGAGTGTGGTGGTGAGGGTGGTGGTGATGGTGGTGGTGATGGTGGTGGTGGTGGTGAGGGTTTTGGTGGTGAGGGTAGTGAGTGTGGTGGTGAGCGTGGTGTTGGTGAGTGTGGTGGTGGTGGTGAGTGTGGTGGTGTTGGTGAGTGTGGTGGTGGTGGTGGTGGTGGTGAGTGTGGTGGTGTTGGTGAGTGTGGTGGTGGTGGTGGTGGTGAGTGTGGTGGTGGTGGTGGTGGTGGTGATGGTGGTGATGGTGGTGGTGATGGTGGTGATGGTGGTGGTGGTGGTGATGGTGGTGATGGTGGTGGTGATGGTGGTGGTGAGCGTGGTGGTGAGTGTGGTGGTGAGCGTGGTGGTGAGCGTGGTGGTGAGCGTGGTGGTGAGCGTGGTGGTGAGGGTGGTGGTGGTGAGGGTAGTGAGTGTGGTGGTGAGCGTGGTATTGGTGAGGGTGTTGGTGGTGGTGTTGGTGAGTGTGGTGGTGGTGGTGAGTGTGGTGGTGAGGGTGGTGGTGAGTGTGGTGGTGGTGGTGATGGTGGTGGTGAGTGTGGTGGTGTTGGTGGTGGTGATGGTGGTGGTGGTGAGTGTGGTGGTGGTGGTGGTGGTGAGTGTGGTGGTGAACATGGTGGTGAGTGTGGTGGTGGTTGTGGTGGTGGTGAGTGTGGTGGTGATGGTGAGTGTGGTGGTGAGTGTAGTGGTGATGGTGAGTGTGGTGGTGAGTGTGGTGGTGAGTGTGGTGGTGGTGGTAGTTGTGGTGGTAGTGGTTGTTGTTTAATGTTGTTGTTGTTGTGGTGAATGTTGTTGTTGTTGTTGTGATGGTTGTGGTGGTTGTGGTGGTGGTGGTGGTTGTGGTGGTGGTTGTGGTGGTGGTGGTGGTGGTTGTGGTGGTGGTTGTGGTGGTTGTGGTGGTTGTGGTGGTTGTTAACGTTGTGGTGGTGGTGATGGTGGTGGTGGTGGTGATGGTGGTGGTAGTGGTGATGATGGTGGTGATGGTGGTGATGGTGGTGATGATGGTGGTTGTGGTGGTGGTTGTGGTGGTTGTGGTGGTTGTGGTGGTGGTGGTTGTGGTGGTTGTGGTGGTTGTGGTGGTTGTTAACGTTGTGGTGGTGGTGGTTGTTTAATGTTAATGTTATTGTTGTTGTTGTTGTGGTGGTTGTGGTGGTGGTGTTGGTTGTTGTTTAATGTTGTTGTTGTGATGGTTGTTGTTTAATGTTAATGTTGTTGTTGTTGTTTATTAATGATGATGTTATTGTTGTTGTGGTCTCAGGCTCTTCTGTCGGCTCACTCCACCCCTCTGCCTCAACTTCCTGGGACTCATTCACATCGACACACACATCTCTCAACACACACATATAGAGACAGCCTACACACAGGTGGGTGAGAGAGACACACATATCTCTCAACACACACACATTGAGACAGCCTACACACAGGTGGGTGAGTGGGTGAGTGAGTGAGAGACACACATCTCTCAACACACACACATCGAGACAGCCTACACAGAGGTGGGTGGGAGAGAGAGTGGGTGAGTGAGTGGGTGAGTGAGTGGGTGGGTGAGAGAGACACACATCTCTCAACACACTCATATAGAGACAGCCTACACAGAGGTGAGTGGGAGAGAGAGTGGGTGGGTGGGTGAGTGAGTGGGTGAGTGAGTGGGTGAGTGAGTGAGAGACACACACATCTCTCAACACACCCATATAGAGACAGCCTACACAGAGGTGAGAGAGACACACACATCTCTCAACACACTCATATAGAGACAGCCTACACAGAGGTGAGTGGGAGAGAGAGTGGGTGGGTGGGTGAGTGAGTGGGTGAGTGAGTGGGTGAGTGAGTGAGAGACACACACATCTCTCAACACACCCATATAGAGACAGCCTACACAGAGGTGAGAGAGACACACACATCTCTCAACACACTCATATAGAGACAGCCTACACAGAGGTGAGTGGGAGAGAGAGTGGGTGGGTGGGTGAGTGAGTGGGTGAGTGAGTGGGTGAGTGAGTGAGAGACACACACATCTCTCAACACACACACATCGAGACAGCCTACATAGAGGTGAGAGAGAGAGTGGGTGGGTGAGTGGGTGAGTGGGTGAGTGGGTGGGTGAGTGAGTGAGTGAGAGAGACACACATCTCTCAACACACCCATATAGAGACAGCCTACACAGAGGTGAGAGAGAGAGACACATCTCTCAACACACCCACATCGAGACAGCCTACACAGAGGTGGGTGGGTGGGTGAGTGGGTGGTGAGTGAGTGAGTGGGTGAGTGAGTGGGTGGGTGAGTGGGTGGGTGGGTGAGTGAGTGAGAGAGAGACGCACACATCTCTCAACACACACACATCGAGACAGCCTACACAGAGGTGGGTGGGTGGGTGAGTGAGTGGGTGAGTGAGTAAGAGAGACACACATCTCTCAACACACACATCGAGACAGCCTACACAGAGGTGGGTGGGTGGGTGAGTGGGTGAGTGGGTGGGTGGGTGGGTGAGTGGGTGAGTGGGTGGGTGGGTGGGTGAGTGGGTGAGTGGGTGAGTGGGTGAGTGAGTGAGAGAACCACACACATCTCTCAACACACACACATCGAGACAGCCTACACAGAGGTGGGTGGGTGGGTGGGTGAGTGGGTGGGTGAGTGAGTGGGTGGGTGAGTGAGTGGGTGAGTGGGTGGGTGAGTGGGTGAGTGGGTGGGTGAGTGGGTGAGTGGGTGAGTGAGTGGGTGGGTGAGTGAGAGAGAGAGTGAGTGAGTGAGTGAGTGGGTGAGTGAGTGAGTGAGTGGGTGAGTGAGTGAGTGAGTGGGTGGGTGAGTGGGTGAGTGGGTGGGTGGGTGAGTGAGTGAGTGAGAGACACACACATCTCTCAACACACCCATATCGAGACAGCCTACACAGAGGTGGGTGGGTGGGTGAGTGGGTGGGTGAGTGAGTGGGTGAGTGGGTGAGTGGGTGAGTGAGTGAGTGAGTGGGTGGGTGGGTGGGTGAGTGAGTGAGTGGGTGAGTGAGTGGGTGGGTGAGTGGGTGAGTGAGTGAGTGGGTGGGTGAGTGAGTGGGTGGGTGAGTGGGTGAGTGAGTGAGTGAGTGGGTGAGTGGGTGAGTGGGTGAGTGGGTGAGTGAGAGAGACACACATCTCGCAACACACCCACATCGAGACAGCCTACACAGAGGTGGGTGGGTGAGTGGGTGGGTGAGTGAGTGGGTGGGTGAGTGGGTGAGTGGGTGAGTGAGTGAGTGAGAGAGACACACATCTCTCAACACACACACATCGAGACAGCCTACACACAGGTGGGTGGGTGAGTGGGTGGGTGAGTGAGTGGGTGGGTGAGTGAGTGAGAGAGAGACACACATCTCTCAACACACACACATCTCTCAACACACACACATCGAGACAGCCTACACAGAGGTGGGTGGATGGGTGGGTGGGTGGGTGGGTGAGTGAGTGGGTGGGTGAGTGGGTGGGTGGGTGGGTGAGTGGGTGGGTAAGTGAGTGGGTGGGTGAGTGAGTGGGTGGGTGAGTGAGTGGGTGGGTGGGTGAGTGAGTGAGAGAGACACACACATCTCTCAACACACCCACATCGAGACAGCCTACACAGAGGTGAGTGAGTGAGAGAGACACACATCTCTCAACACACCCACATCGAGACAGCCTACACAGAGGTGGGTGAGTGGGTGAGTGGGTGAGTGAGTGGGTGAGTGGGTGAGTGAGTGGGTGGGTGAGTGGGTGAGTGAGTGAGTGAGTGGGTGAGTGGGTGAGTGAGTGAGTGGGTGGGTGAGTGGGTGAGTGAGTGAGAGAGACACACACATCTCTCAACACACCCACATCGAGACAGCCTACACAGAGGTGAGTGAGTGAGAGAGACACACATCTCTCAACACACACACATCGAGACAGCCTACACAGAGGTGAGTGGGTGGGTGAGTGAGTGGGTGGGTGAGTGGGTGAGTGAGTGAGAGAGACACACACATCTCTCAACACACACACATCGAGACAGCCTACAAAGAGGTGGGTGGGTGGGTGGGTGAGTGAGTGGGTGAGTGGGTGAGTGGGTGAGTGAGAGACACACATCTCTCAACACACCCACATCGAGACAGCCTACACAGAGGTGGGTGGGTGGGTGAGTGAGTGGGTGGGTGAGTGGGTGAGTGAGTGAGAGAGACACACACATCTCTCAACACACACACATCGAGACAGCCTACACAGAGGTGGGTGGGTGGGTGGGTGAGTGGGTGGGTGGGTGGGTGGGTGAGTGGGTGGGTGGGTGGGTGGGTGAGTGGGTGAGTGGGTGAGTGGGTGAGTGGGTGGGTGGGTGGGTGAGTGAGTGAGTGAGAGAGACACACATCTATCAACACACCCACATCGAGACAGCCTACACAGAGGTGGGTGAGTGAGTGGGTGAGTGGGTGAGTGAGTGGGTGGGTGAGTGAGTGAGTGGGTGGGTGAGTGGGTGGGTGGGTGGGTGAGTGGGTGGGTGAGTGAGTCAGTGGGTGAGTGAGTGAGAGACACACACATCTCTCAACACACCCACATCGAGACAGCCTACACAGAGGTGAGTGGGTGGGTGGGTGAGTGAGTGAGTGGGTGGGTGGGTGGGTGAGTGAGTGGGTGGGTGGGTGAGTGGGTGGATCGGTGGGTGAGTGGGTGAGTGAGTGGGTGAGACACACATCTCTCAACACACCCACATCGAGACAGCCTACACAGAGGTGGGTGGGTGAGTGGGTGGGTGGGTGAGTGAGTGAGTGAGAGAGAGACACACACATCTCTCAACACACACACATCGAGACAGCCTACACAGAGGTGGGTGAGAGAGAGACACACATCTCTCAACACACCCACATCGAGACAGCCTACACAGAGGTGAGTGAGAGAGACACACATCTCTCAACACACACACATCGAGACAGCCTACACAGAGGTGGGTGGGTGGGTGGGTGAGTGGGTGAGTGGGTGGGTGGGTGAGTGGGTGAGTGGGTGAGTGAGTGAGAGAGACACACATCTCTCAACACACACACATCGAGACAGCCTACACAGAGGTGGGTGGGTGGGTGGGTGAGTGGGTGAGTGGGTGGGTGAGTGAGTGAGTGAGTGGGTGAGTGAGTGAGTGAGTGGGTGAGTGAGTGGGTGAGTGAGTGGGTGGGTGGGTGGGTGAGTGGGTGGGTGAGTGGGTGAGTGAGTGGGTGGGTGAGTGAGTGAGTGAGAGACACACACATCTCTCAACACACCCACATCGAGACAGCCTACACAGAGGTGGGTGGGTGAGTGGGTGAGTGAGTGAGTGGGTGGGTGGGTGGGTGAGTGGGTGGGTGGGTGGGTGAGTGGGTGAGTGAGTGGGTGAGACACACATCTCTCAACACACACACATCGAGACAGCCTACACAGAGGTGGGTGGGTGGGTGAGTGAGTGGGTGGGTGAGTGGGTGAGTGAGTGAGAGAGACACACATCTCTCAACACACCCACATCGAGACAGCCTACACAGAGGTGAGTGAGTGAGAGAGACACACATCTCTCAACACACACACATCGAGACAGCCTACACAGAGGTGAGTGGGTGGGTGGGTGGGTGAGTGGGTGAGTGGGTGAGTGGGTGAGTGGGTGAGTGGGTGAGTGAGTGAGTGGGTGAGTGGGTGAGTGAGTGAGTGGGTGGGTGAGTGAGTGAGAGAGACACACACATCTCTCAACACACCCACATCGAGACAGCCTACACAGAGGTGGGTGGGTGGGTGAGTGAGTGAGAGAGACACACACATCTCTCAACACACCCACATCGAGACAGCCTACACAGAGGTGGGTGGGTGGGTGAGTGGGTGGGTGGGTGAGTGGGTGGGTGGGTGGGTGAGTGGGTGAGTGGGTGGGTGGGTGAGTGGGTGAGTGGGTGGGTGGGTGAGTGAGTGAGTGAGAGAGACACACATCTATCAACACACCCACATCGAGACAGCCTACACAGAGGTGGGTGAGTGAGTGGGTGAGTGAGTGGGTGAGTGGGTGGGTGGGTGAGTGGGTGAGTGAGTGGGTGGGTGAGTGAGTGAGTGGGTGGGTGAGTGGGTGGGTGGGTGGGTGAGTGGGTGGGTGAGTGAGTCAGTGGGTGAGTGAGAGAGAGACACACATCTCTCAACACACCCACATCGAGACAGCCTACACAGAGGTGAGTGGGTGAGTGGGTGGGTGGGTGGGTGAGTGAGTGAGTGGGTGGGTGGGTGGGTGAGTGAGTGAGTGGGTGGGTGGGTGAGTGGGTGGGTGGGTGGATGAGTGGGTGAGTGAGTGGGTGAGACACACATCTCTCAACACACCCACATCGAGACAGCCTACACAGAGGTGGGTGGGTGAGTGGGTGGGTGGGTGAGTGAGTGAGAGAGAGACACACATCTCTCAACACACACACATCGAGACAGCCTACACAGAGGTGAGTGAGAGAGACACACATCTCTCAACACACACACATCGAGACAGCCTACACAGAGGTGAGTGAGAGAGACACTCATCTCTCAACACACACATCGAGACAGCCTACACAGAGGTGGGTGGGTGGGTGAGTGGGTGAGTGAGTGAGTGAGTGGGTGAGTGAGTGGGTGAGTGAGTGAGTGGGTGAGTGAGTGGGTGGGTGGGTGGGTGAGTGGGTGGTTGAGTGGGTGAGTGAGTGAGTGAGAGACACACATCTCTCAACACACCCACATCGAGACAGCCTACACAGAGGTGGGTGGGTGAGTGGGTGAGTGAGTGAGTGGGTGGGTGGGTGAGTGAGTGAGTGGGTGGGTGGGTGAGTGGGTGGGTGGGTGGGTGAGTGGGTGAGTGAGTGGGTGAGACACACACATCTCTCAACACACACACATCGAGACAGCCTACACAGAGGTGAGTGAGAGAGACACACATCTCTCAACACACACACATCGAGACAGCCTACACAGAGGTGGGTGGGTGGGTGAGTGAGTGGGTGGGTGAGTGGGTGAGTGAGTGAGAGAGACACACACATCTCTCAACACACCCACATCGAGACAGCCTACACAGAGGTGGGTGGGTGGGTGAGTGAGTGGGTGGGTGGGTGGGTGAGTGGGTGGGTGGGTGGGTGAGTGAGTGGGTGGGTGAGTGGGTGAGTGAGTGAGAGAGACACACACATCTCTCAACACACACACATCGAGACAGCCTACACAGAGGTGAGTGGGTGGGTGGGTGGGTGAGTGGGTGAGTGGGTGAGTGAGTGGGTGAGTGGGTGAGTGAGTGGGTGAGTGGGTGAGTGAGTGGGTGAGTGGGTGAGTGAGTGAGTGGGTGAGTGGGTGAGTGAGTGAGTGAGTGGGTGAGTGGGTGAGTGAGTGAGTGAGTGGGTGGGTGAGTGAGTGAGAGAGACACACATCTCTCAACACACACACATCGAGACAGCCTACACAGAGGTGGGTGGGTGGGTGGGTGAGTGAGTGGGTGAGTGGGTGAGTGAGAGACACACATCTCTCAACACACCCACATCGAGACAGCCTACACAGAGGTGGGTGGGTGAGTGGGTGAGTGAGTGAGTGGGTGGGTGGGTGAGTGAGTGAGTGGGTGGGTGGGTGAGTGGGTGGGTGGGTGGGTGAGTGGGTGAGTGAGTGGGTGAGACACACACATCTCTCAACACACACACATCGAGACAGCCTACACAGAGGTGAGTGAGAGAGACACACATCTCTCAACACACACACATCGAGACAGCCTACACAGAGGTGGGTGGGTGGGTGAGTGAGTGGGTGGGTGAGTGGGTGAGTGAGTGAGAGAGACACACACATCTCTCAACACACCCACATCGAGACAGCCTACACAGAGGTGGGTGGGTGGGTGAGTGAGTGGGTGGGTGGGTGGGTGAGTGGGTGGGTGGGTGAGTGAGTGGGTGGGTGAGTGGGTGAGTGAGTGAGAGAGACACACACATCTCTCAACACACACACATCGAGACAGCCTACACAGAGGTGAGTGGGTGAGTGAGTGGGTGAGTGGGTGAGTGAGTGGGTGAGTGGGTGAGTGAGTGGGTGAGTGGGTGAGTGAGTGAGTGGGTGAGTGGGTGAGTGAGTGAGTGGGTGAGTGGGTGAGTGAGTGAGTGAGTGGGTGGGTGAGTGAGTGAGAGAGACACACATCTCTCAACACACACACATCGAGACAGCCTACACAGAGGTGGGTGGGTGGGTGAGTGAGTGGGTGAGTGGGTGAGTGAGAGACACACATCTCTCAACACACCCACATCGAGACAGCCTACACAGAGGTGGGTGGGTGGGTGAGTGAGAGAGAGAGACACATCTCAACACACCCACATCGAGACAGCCTACACAGAGGTGGGTGGGTGGGTGGGTGAGTGGGTGGGTGGGTGGGTGAGTGGGTGGGTGGGTGGGTGAGTGGGTGGGTGGGTGGGTGAGTGGGTGGGTGGGTGAGTGGGTGGGTGGGTGAGTGGGTGGGTGGGTGGGTGGGTGGGTGAGTGGGTGGGTGGGTGAGTGGGTGGGTGGGTGAGTGAGTGAGTGAGAGAGACACACATCTATCAACACACCCACATCGAGACAGCCTACACAGAGGTGGGTGAGTGAGTGGGTGAGTGAGTGGGTGAGTGGGTGGGTGGGTGAGTGGGTGAGTGAGTGGGTGGGTGAGTGAGTGAGTGGGTGAGTGGGTGGGTGGGTGGGTGAGTGAGTCAGTGGGTGAGTGAGTGAGAGACACACACATCTCTCAACACACCCACATCGAGACAGCCTACACAGAGGTGAGTGGGTGGGTGGGTGAGTGAGTGAGTGGGTGGGTGGGTGAGTGAGTGAGTGAGTGGGTGGGTGGGTGAGTGGGTGGGTGGGTGGGTGAGTGGGTGAGTGAGTGGGTGAGACACAAATCTCTCAACACACCCACATCGAGACAGCCTACACAGAGGTGGGTGGGTGAGTGGGTGGGTGGGTGAGTGAGTGAGTGAGAGAGAGACACACATCTCTCAACACACACACATCGAGACAGCCTACACAGAGGTGGGTGAGAGAGAGACACACATCTCTCAACACACCCACATCGAGACAGCCTACACAGAGGTGGGTGGGTGGGTGGGTGAGTGGGTGGGTGGGTGGGTGAGTGGGTGGGTGGGTGGGTGAGTGGGTGGGTGGGTGGGTGAGTGGGTGGGTGGGTGATTGGGTGGGTGGGTGGGTGAGTGGGTGGGTGGGTGAGTGAGTGAGTGAGAGAGACACACATCTCTCAACACACCCACATCGAGACAGCCTACACAGAGGTGAGTGGGTGGGTGGGTGGGTGAGTGAGTGGGTGGGTGGGTGAGTGAGTGAGTGGGTGGGTGGGTGAGTGGGTGGGTGGGTGGATGAGTGGGTGAGTGAGTGGGTGAGACACACATCTCTCAACACACCCACATCGAGACAGCCTACACAGAGGTGGGTGGGTGAGTGGGTGGGTGGGTGAGTGGGTGGGTGGGTGGATGAGTGGGTGAGTGAGTGGGTGAGACACACATCTCTCAACACACCCACATCGAGACAGCCTACACAGAGGTGGGTGGGTGAGTGGGTGGGTGGGTGAGTGAGTGAGTGAGAGAGACACACATCTCTCAACACACACACATCGAGACAGCCTACACAGAGGTGAGTGAGAGAGACACACATCTCTCAACACACACACATCGAGACAGCCTACACAGAGGTGAGTGAGAGAGAGACACATCTCTCAACACACACACATCGAGACAGCCTACACAGAGGTGGGTGGGTGGGTGAGTGAGTGAGTGGGTGAGTGAGTGAGTGAGAGAGACACTCATCTCTCAACACACACATCGAGACAGCCTACACAGAGGTGGGTGGGTGGGTGGGTGAGTGAGTGAGTGAGTGGGTGAGTGAGTGGGTGAGTGAGTGGGTGGGTGGGTGGGTGAGTGGGTGGGTGAGTGGGTGAGTGAGTGGGTGAGTAGGTGAGTGAGTGAGTGAGAGACACACATCTCTCAACACACCCACATCGAGACAGCCTACACAGAGGTGGGTGGGTGAGTGGGTGAGTGAGTGAGTGGGTGGGTGGGTGGGTGAGTGAGTGAGTGGGTGGGTGGGTGGGTGAGTGGGTGAGTGAGTGGGTGAGTGAGTGGGTGAGACACACATCTCTCAACACACCCACATCGAGACAGCCTACACAGAGGTGAGTGAGTGAGTGAGAGAGACACACATCTCTCAACACACACACATCGAGACAGCCTACACAGAGGTGGGTGGGTGGGTGGGTGAGTGGGTGGGTGGGTGAGTGGGTGAGTGGGTGGGTGGGTGAGTGGGTGGGTGAGTGGGTGGGTGAGTGAGTGAGTGGGTGAGTGGGTGGGTGAGTGGGTGAGTGAGTGGGTGGGTGAGTGAGTGGGTGGGTGAGTGGGTGAGTGGGTGAGTGAGTGGGTGAGTGGGTGAGTGAGTGAGTGAGTGGGTGGGTGGGTGAGTGAGTGAGAGACACACACATCTCTCAACACACCCACATCGAGACAGCCTACACAGAGGTGGGTGGGTGAGTGGGTGGGTGAGTGAGTGGGTGGATGAGTGAGTGAGAGAGAGAGACACATCTCTCAACACACCCACATCGAGACAGCCTACACAAAGGTGGGTGGGTGAGTGGGTGGGTGGGTGGGTGAGTGGGTGGGTGAGTGGGTGGGTGGGTGGGTGAGTGGGTGGGTGGGTGAGTGGGTGGGTGGGTGAGTGGGTGGGTGGGTGGGTGAGTGGGTGGGTGGGTGGGTGAGTGGGTGGGTGGGTGGGTGAGTGGGTGGGTGGGTGAGTGGGTGGGTGGGTGGGTGGGTGAGTGAGTGGGTGATTGGGTGAGTGAGTGGGTGGGTGGGTGAGTGAGTGGGTGGGTGGGTGAGTGAGTGAGTGAGTGGGTGAGTGAGTGAGTGGGTGAGTGAGTGAGTGGGTGGGTGGGTGAGTGAGTGAGTGAGTGGGTGTGTGAGTGAGTGAGTGGGTGGGTGAGTGGGTGGGTGGGTGAGTGAGTAGGTGAGTGAGTGGGTGGGTGAGTGAGTGGGTGATGGTACTACTACTACTGATGATGATGATGGTGGTGGTGGTGATGATGGTGGTGGTGGTGGTGATGATGATGATGGTGATGATGGTGATGATGATGATGGTGATGGTACTACTACTGATGATGATGATGGTGGTTGTGGTGGTGGTGATGATGGTGATGATGATGATGGTGGTGATGATGATGATGGTGATGATGGTGATGATGATGATGGTACTACTACTGATGATGATGATGGTGGTTGTGGTGCTCCCGCTACAGCTGATGGGACACATGGATGTGATCTCCTTCATGGCCGATGGATTTTACCTTTACTACCCCATCACCATCGTCCTCGTCTGCCTGGCGACATACTTCACGTGAGAGTCACTCACTCAGTCACTCACTCAGTCACTCACTCAGTCACTCACTCAGTCACTCACTCAGTCACTCACTCAGTCACTCACTCACTCAGTCACTCAGTCACTCACTCAGACACTCACTCAGTCACTCAGTCACTCACTCAGACACTCACTCAGTCACTCACTCACTCAGTCACTCAGTCACTCACTCAGTCACTCACTCACTCAGTCACTCACTCAGTCACTCAGTCACTCACTCACTCAGTCACTCACTCACTCACTCAGTCACTCACTCAGTCACTCAGTCACTCAGTCACTCACTCAGTCACTCAGTCACTCACTCAGACACTCACTCACTCAGTCACTCACTCAGTCACTCAGTCACTCACTCACTCAGTCACTCACTCACTCACTCAGTCACTCACTCAGTCACTCAGTCACTCAGTCACTCACTCAGTCACTCAGTCACTCACTCACTCAGTCACTCACTCACTCACTCAGTCACTCACTCAGTCACTCAGTCACTCAGTCACTCACTCAGTCACTCAGTCACTCACTCAGACACTCACTCACTCAGTCACTCACTCAGTCACTCAGTCACTCACTCAGACACTCAGTCACTCAGTCACTCAGTCACTCACTCAGACACTCAGTCAGTCACTCACTCAGTCACTCACTCAGACACTCAGTCACTCACTCAGTCACTCAGTCACTCACTCAGACACTCAGTCACTCAGTCACTCACTCAGTCACTCAGTCACTCACTCACTCAGTCACTCACTCACTCACTCAGTCACTCACTCAGTCACTCAGTCACTCACTCAGTCACTCAGTCACTCACTCAGACACTCACTCACTCAGTCACTCACTCAGTCACTCAGTCACTCACTCAGACACTCAGTCACTCAGTCACTCAGTCACTCACTCAGACACTCAGTCAGTCACTCACTCAGACACTCACTCACTCAGTCACTCACTCAGTCACTCAGTCACTCACTCAGACACTCAGTCACTCAGTCACTCAGTCACTCACTCAGACACTCACTCACTCAGTCACTCAGTCACTCACTCAGACACTCAGTCACTCACTCAGTCACTCAGTCACTCACTCAGTCAGTCAGTCACTCAGTCAGTCACTCACTCACTCAGTCACTCACTCACTCAGTCACTCAATCACTCACTCAGTCAGTCACTCACTCACTCACTCAGTCACTCACTCAGTCACTAACTCAGTCACTCACTCACTCAGTCACTCAGTCACTCACTCAGACACTCACTCAGTCACTCACTCACTCACTCAGTCAGTCAGTCACTCACTCAGTCAGTCACTCAGTCACTCACTCACTCACTCAGTCAGTCACTCAGTCACTCACTCAGTCACTCACTCAGTCACTCACTCACTCAGTCAGTCACTCAGTCACTCACTCACTCAGTCAGTCACTCAGTCACTCACTCACTCAGTCACTCACTCAGTCACTCAGTCACTCACTCAGTCACTCAGTCACTCACTCACTCACTCAGTCAGTCACTCAGTCACTCACTCACTCAGTCAGTCACTCAGTCACTCACTCACTCAGTCAGTCACTCAGTCACTCACTCAGACACTCACTCAGTCACTCAGTCACTCAGTCAGTCACTCACTCAGTCACTCACTCACTCAGTCACTCAGTCACTCACTCAGACACTCAGTCACTCACTCAGACACTCACTCACTCAGTCACTCACTCAGTCACTCACTCAGTCACTCACTCAGTCACTCACTCAGTCAGTCAGTCACTCACTCAGTCACTCACTCAGTCAGTCACTCACTCAGTCACTCAGTCAGTCACTCACTCACTCACTCAGTCACTCACTCACTCAGTCACTAAGTCACTCAGTCACTCACTCAGTCACTCAGTCACTCACTCACTCAGTCAGTCACTCAGTCACTCACTCACTCAGTCAGTCAGTCACTCAGTCACTCACTCACTCACTCAGTCAGTCACTCAGTCGCTCACTCACTCAGTCACTCACTCAGTCAGTCACTCACTCAGTCACTCACTAATTCACTCACTCAGTCAGTCACTCATTCACTCAGTCACTCACTCAGTCACTCACTCACTCAGTCACTCAGTCACTCACTCAGTCACTCACTCACCCACTCACTCACTCACTCACCCACTCACTCACTCACTCACCCACTCACTCACCCACTCACCCACTCACTCACCCACTCACTCACCCACTCACTCACCCACTCACTCAGTCACTCACTCAGTCACTCACTCACTCACTCAGTCACTCACTCACTCACTCAGTCACTCACTCACTCACTCACCAACTCACTCACTCAGTCACTCACTCAGTCACTCACTCACTCACTCAGTCACTCACTCACTCAGTCACTCACTCAGTCACTCACTCAGTCAGTCAGTCACTCAGTCAGTCAGTCACTCACTCACTCAGTCACTCAGTCAGTCAGTCAGTCACTCAGTCAGTCACTCACTCACTCACTCAGTCACTCAGTCAGTCACTCACTCAGTCAGTCACTCAGTCACTCACTCACTCACTCAGTCAGTCACTCAGTCACTCACTCAGTCACTCACTCACTCACTCAGTCAGTCACTCAGTCACTCACTCACTCAGTCAGTCACTCAGTCACTCACTCACTCAGTCAGTCACTCACTCAGTCAGTCACTCACTCAGTCACTCAGTCACTCACTCACTCACTCAGTCAGTCACTCAGTCACTCACTCACTCAGTCAGTCACTCACTCACTCAGTCAGTCACTCAGTCACTCACTCACTCAGTCAGTCACTCAGTCACTCACTCACTCACTCAGTCAGTCACTCAGTCACTCACTCACTCACTCAGTCACTCACTCACTCACTCAGTCACTCACTCAGTCACTCACTCAGTCACTCACTCAGTCAGTCAGTCAGTCACTCAGTCAGTCACTCACTCACCCACTCAATCACTCAGTCAGTCACTCAGTCACTCAGTCAGTCACTCACTCACTCAGTCACTCACTCAGTCACTCAGTCACTCACTCACTCAGTCACTCAGTCACTCAGTCACTCACTCAGTCACTCACTCAGTCACTCACTCACTCACTCAGTCAGTCACTCAGTCACTCACTCACTCAGTCAGTCACTCACTCAGTCACTCAGTCACTCAGTCACTCACTCAGTCACTCAGTCACTCACTCACTCAGTCAGTCAGTCACTCAGTCACTCACTCACTCAGTCAGTCACTCAGTCACTCACTCACTCAGTCAGGCACTCAGTCACTCACTCACTCAGTCAGTCAGTCACTCAGTCACTCACTCACTCAGTCAGTCACTCAGTCACTCAGTCACTCACTCACTCAGTCAGTCACTCAGTCACTCACTCACTCAGTCAGTCACTCACTCAGTCACTCAGTCACTCACTCAGTCACTCACTCACTCACTCAGTCAGTCACTCACTCAGTCAGTCACTCAGTCACTCACTCAGTCACTCACTCACTCACCCACTCACTCACTCAGTCACTCACCCACTCACCCACTCACCCACTCACCCACTCACTCACTCACCCACTCACTCACTCAGTCACTCACTCTCCCACTCACTCACTCACCCACCCACTCACCCAGTCACTCACTCACCCACTCACTCACCTACTCACTCACTCACTCACCCACTCACTCACTCACCCTCTCACCCACCCACTCACTCACTCACTCACCCAGCAACTCACTGACTGCGGATATCGGGAAGCCGTGAGTGTATGAGTGAGTGTATGAGTGAGTGAGTGTATGAGTGAGTGTATGAGTGAGTGTATGAGTGAGTGTGTGAGTGAGTGAGTGTATGAGTTAGTGAGTGTATGAGTGAGTGTATGAGTGAGTGAGTGAGTGTATGAGTGAGTGAGTGAGTGTGTGAGTGAGTGAGTGTGTGAGTGTTTGAGTGTATGAGTGAGTGAGTGTATGAGTGAGTGAGTGTATGAGTGAGTGAGTGAGTGTATGAGTGAGTGAGTGTATGAGTGAGTGAGTGTATGAGTGAGTGAGTGTATGAGTGAGTGAGTGTATGAGTGAGGGAGTGTATGAGTGAGTGAGTGAGTGTATGAGTGAGTGAGTGTATGAGTGAGTGAGTGTATGAGTGTGTGTGTGAGTGAGTGTATGAGTGAGTGAGTGTATAAGTGAGTGAGTGAGTGTAAGAGTGAGTGAGTGTATGAGTGAGTGTATGAGTGAGTGAGTGTATGAGTGAGTGTATGAGTGAGTGAGTGTATGAGTGAGTGTATGAGTGAGTGAGTGTATGAGTGAGTGAGTGAGTGTAAGAGTGAGTGAGTGAGTGTATGAGTGAGTGAGTGTATGAGTGAGTGTATGAGTGAGTGAGTGTACGAGTGAGTGTATGAGTGAGTGAGTGTATGAGTGAGTGTATGAGTGAGTGAGTGTATGAGTGAATGTGTGAGTGAGTGTGTGAGTGAGTGAGTGTAGGAGTGAGTGAGTGTATGTGTGAGTGAGTGTAAGTGTGTATTAGTAATTGTGTAAGTGTGCATTAGTAAGCCTGTATTAGTAAGTGTGCAAGTGTGTTTTCGTAAGTGTGTAAGTGTGTATTGGTAAGTGTGTATTAGTAAGTGTGTATTAGTAAGTGTGTATTAGTAAGTGTGTTTTCGTAAGTGTGTAAGTGTCTATTAGTAATTGTGTATTAGTAAGTGCATATACGTGTATATAAGTGTGTAAGTGTGTATATAAGTGTGTAAGTGTGTATGTGTAAGTGTGTATACGTATATAAGTGTGTGTAAGTGTGTAAGTGTATTAGTAAGTGTATATAAGTGTGTAAGTGTGTATATAAGTGTGTAAGTGTGTATAAGTGTGTAAGTGTGTATATAAGTGTGTAAGTGTGTAAGTGTATAAGTGTGTAAGTGTGTATATAAGTGTGTATATAAGTGTGTAAGTGTGTATATAAGTGTGTAAGTGTGTGAGTGTGTATGCATATAAGTGTATATAAGTGTGTAAGTGTGTATTAGTAAGTGTGTATAAGTGTATAAGTGTATAAGTGTGTGAGTGTATATATAAGTGTGTATAAGTGTGTATAAGTGTGTAAGTAAGTGTGTGAGTGTATATATAAGTGTGTATAAGTGTGTATACGTGTATATATAAGTGTGTATATAAGTGTGTAAGTGTGTAAGTGTATTAGTAAGTGTATATAAGTGTGTATAAGTGTGTAAGTGTGTGAGTGTGTAATCTCCAGGATGGGTTCACGTCTCCTCAAGCTCCTCGGCTTCCAGCAGTTCATCGGTGACGATGACATGACCTCTGACCTCATCGAAGAGGGCACAGAGTTGCTCAGACGAGGTTAGTGGTGGTGGTGGTGGTGGTGATGGTGATGGTAGTGGTGATGATGGTGGTGATGGTGATGGTGGTGGTGATGATGGTGGTGGTGATGGTGGTGGTGGTGATGGTGGTGATGGTGGTGGTGGTGGTGGTGAGGTGGTGATGGTGATGGTGGTGGTGATGGTGGTGATGGTGGTAGTGGTGATGGTAGTGGTGGTGATGGTGGTGGTGGTGGTGGTGGTGATGGTGGTGGTGGTGGTGGTGATGATGGTGGTGATGGTGGTGATGGTGGTGGTGGTGGTGGTGATGGTGGTGGTGATGATGGTGATGGTGGTGGTGATGGTGGTGGTGGTGATGGCGGTGGTGGTGATGGTGGTGGTGGTGATGGTGATGGTGGTGATGGTGGTGATGGTGGTGATGGTGGTGGTGGTGATGGTGGTGGTGGTGATGGTGGTGGTGGTGGTGATGGTGGTGGTGGTGGTGATGGTGATGATGGTGGTGGTGGTGGTGATGGTGGTGATAGTGGTGATGATGGTGGTGGTGGTGGTGGTGATGGTGGTGATGGTGGTGATGGTGGTGGTGGTGGTGATGGTGGTGATGGTGGTGGTGGTGAGGTGGTGATGGTGATGGTGGTGGTGATGGTGGTGATGGTGGTAGTGGTGATGGTAGTGGTGGTGATGGTGGTGGTGGTGGTGGTGATGGTGGTGGTGGTGGTGATGATGGTGGTGATGGTGGTGATGGTGGTGGTGGTGGTGGTGATGGTGGTGGTGATGATGGTGATGGTGGTGGTGATGGTGGTGGTGGTGATGGTGGTGGTGATGGTGGTGATGGTGGTGGTGGTGGTGGTGGTGGTGATGATGGTGGTGGTGGTGATGGTGGTGATGGTGGTGGTGGTGATGGTGATGGTGGTGGTGGTGATGGTGATGGTGGTGGTGATGGTGGTGATGGTGGTGGTGGTGGTGATGGTGATGGTGGTGGTGATGGTGGTGGTGATGGTGGTGGTGATGGTGGTGGTGGTGATGGTGGTAGTGATGGTGATGGTGGTGGTGATGGTGATGGTGGTGGTGATGGTGATGGTGGTGGTGATGGTGGTGGTGGTGATGGTGGTAGTGATGGTGATGGTGGTGGTGATGGTGATGGTGGTGGTGGTGGTGGTGATGGTGGTGGTGGTGGTGATGATGGTGATGATGGTGGTGATGGTGGTAGTGGTGATGGTGGTGGTGGTGGTGGTGATGGTGGTGGTGGTGATGGTGGTGGTGATGGTGATGGTGATGGTGGTGGTGGTGATGGTGATGGTGGTGGTGATGGTGGTGATGGTGGTGGTGGTGATGGTGATGGTGGTGGTGATGGTGGTGGTGATGGTGGTGGTGATGGTGGTGGTGGTGATGGTGGTAGTGATGGTGATGGTGGTGGTGATGGTGATGGTGGTGGTGATGGTGGTGGTGGTGATGGTGGTAGTGATGGTGATGGTGGTGGTGATGGTGATGGTGGTGGTGGTGGTGGTGATGGTGGTGGTGGTGGTGGTGGTGATGATGGTGATGATGGTGGTGATGGTGGTAGTGGTGATGGTGGTGGTGGTGGTGGTGGTGATGGTGGTGGTGGTGGTGGTGATGGTGATGATGGTGGTGATGGTGGTGATGGTGGTGGTGGTGATGGTGGTGGTGGTGATGGTGGTGGTGGTGGTGATGGTGATGATGGTGGTGATGGTGGTAGTGGTGATGGTGGTGATGATGGTGGTGGTGGTGGTGGTGGTGATGGTGATGATGGTGGTGATGGTGGTAGTGGTGATGGTGGTGGTGATGGTGGTGATGGTGGTGATGGTGGTGGTGGTGATGGTGGTGGTGGTGGTGGTGATGGTGGTGGTGGTGGTGGTGATGGTGGTGGTGATGGTGGTGATGGTGGTGGTGGTGGTGATGGTGGTGGTGGTGATGGTGGTGGTGGTGATGGTGGTGGTGGTGGTGATGATGGTGATGATGGTGGTGATGGTGGTAGTGGTGATGGTGGTGGTGGTGGTGGTGGTGATGGTGGTGGTGATGGTGATGATGGTGGTGATGGTGGTGATGGTGGTGGTGGTGATGGTGGTGGTGGTGATGGTGGTGGTGGTGGTGATGGTGATGATGGTGGTGATGGTGGTAGTGGTGATGGTGGTGATGATGGTGGTGGTGGTGGTGGTGATGGTGATGATGGTGGTGATGGTGGTAGTGGTGATGGTGGTGGTGGTGGTGGTGATGGTGGTGATGGTGGTGGTGGTGATGGTGGTGGTGGTGATGGTGGTGGTGATGGTAGTGGTGGTGGTGGTGATGGTGGTGGTGGTGATGGTGGTGGTGATGGTGGTGGTGGTGGTGATGGTGGTGGTGGTGGTGGTGGTGATGGTGATGGTGGTGGTGATGGTGGTGATGGTGGTGGT
>NW_027422647.1:120497-125497 GCF_048934315.1 Petromyzon marinus
CTCTGTGTCTCTGTGTGTGTCTCTGTGTCTCTGTGTGTGTCTCTGTGTGTGTCTCTGTGTGAGTCTCTGTGTGTGTCTCTGTGTGTGTCTCTGTGTGAGTCTCTGTGTGTGTCTCTGTGTGTGTCTCTGTGTGTCTCTGTGTGTGTCTCTGTGTGTGTCTCTGTGTGTCTCTCTGTGTGTGTCTCTGTGTGTGTCTCTGTGTGTGTCTCTGTGTGAGTCTCTGTGTGAGTCTCTGTGTCTCTGTCACTGTGTGTGTCTCTGTGTGAGTCTCTGTGTGTGTCTCTGTGTGAGTCTCTGTGTGAGTCTCTGTGTGTGTCTCTGTGTGAGTCTCTGTGTGTGTCTCTGTGTGTGTCTCTGTGTGAGTCTCTGTGTGAGTCTCTGTGTCTCTGTCACTGTGTGTGTCTCTGTGTGAGTCTCTGTGTGTGTCTCTGTGTGAGTCTCTGTGTGTGTCTCTGTGTGAGTCTCTGTGTGTGTCTCTGTGTGTGTCTCTGTGTGTGTCTCTGTGTGTGTCTCTGTGTGTGTCTCTGTCTGTGTCTCTGTGTGTGTCTCTGTGTGTGTCTCTGTGTGAGTCTCTGTGTGTGTCTCTGTGTGTGTCTCTGTGTGTGTCTCTGTGTGTGTCTCTGTGTGAGTCTCTGTGTGTGTCTCTGTGTGTGTCTCTGTGTGTGTATCTGTGAGTGTCTCTGTGTGTGTCTCTGTGTGAGTCTCTGTGTGAGTCTCTGTGTCTCTGTGTGAGTCTCTGTGTGTGTCTCTGTGTGAGTCTCTGTGTGTGTCTCTGTGTGAGTCTCTGTGTGTCTCTGTGTGTGTCTCTGTGTCTCTCTCACTGTGTGTGTCTCTGTGTGAGTCTCTGTGTGTCTCTGTGTGAGTCTTTGTGTGTGTCTCTGTGTGAGTCTCTGTGTGTGTCTCTGTGTGTGTCTCTGTGTGAGTCTCTGTGTGAGTCTCTGTGTCTCTGTCACTGTGTGTGTCTCTGTGTGAGTCTCTGTGTGTGTCTCTGTGTCTCTGTGTGTGTCTCTGTGTGAGTCTCTGTGTATGTCTCTGTGTCTCTGTGTGTGTCTCTGTGTGTGTCTCTGTGTGTGTCTCTGTGTGTGTCTCTGTGTGAGTCTCTGTGTGAGTCTCTGTGTGTGTCTCTGTGTGAGTCTCTGTGTGTGTCTCTGTGTGTGTCTCTGTGTGTGTCTCTGTGTGTGTCTCTGTGTGAGTCTCTGTGTGTGTCTCTGTGTGTGTCTCTGTGTGAGTCTCTGTGTGTGTCTCTGTGTGTGTCTCTGTGTGTCTCTGTGTGTGTCTCTGTGTGTGTCTCTGTGTGTGTCTCTGTGTGTGTCTGTGTGTGTGTGTCTCTGTGTGTGTCTCTGTGTGAGTCTCTGTGTGTGTCTCTGTGTGTGTCTCTGTGTGTGTCTCTCTGTGTGTGTCTCTCTGTGTGTGTCTCTGTGTGTGTCTCTGTGTGTGTCTCTGTGTGTGTCTCTGTGTGTGTCTCTGTGTGAGTCTCTGTGTGTGTCTCTGTGTGTGTCTCTGTGTGAGTCTCTGTGTGTCTCTCTGTGTGTGTCTCTGTGTGTGTCTGTGTGTGTCTCTGTGTGTGTCTCTGTGTGTGTCTCTGTGTGTGTCTCTGTGTGTGTGGGGAGCGGTAGTGTAGTGGTTAGCGCTACGCTGCGCTATGAACCTGGCGACCCGGGTTCGTTTCCCGCTCACGGCCAACACCAGTGACGATTATCTGAACCGGTCCCGGGCCTCCCCTAGGTCGACTCAGCCTCAAATGAGTACCTGGTGCGGTGTGTAAACATCGTCACTAGGGAGACAAAGGCGGTCGGGCGTGGTGCTGGCCACCCACCCCCTCGTGTACCGTTCCGGCCTTCATAGGTGCTCGCTAACAGCACTTGCCCCTACAGTCTGTTAAGGCTATATGGGGGATCTTTGTTATCTTTGTCTCTGTGTGTGTCTCTGTGTGTGTCTCACTGTGTGTGTCTCTGTGTGTGTCTCACTGTGTGTCTCACTGTGTGTCTCTCTGTGTGTCTCTGTGTGTGTCTCTGTGTGTGTCCATCAGAGAAACGAAGACGTCAAAGACAGGAGGATGGTGACACTCGGAGGAAGGTGAGTGATGGTGGTGATGGTGGTGGTGGTGGTGATGGTGGTGATGGTGGTGGTGGTGATGGTGGTGATGGTGGTGATGGTGATGGTGGTGATGGTGGTGGTGGTGATGGTGATGGTGGTGATGGTGATGGTGGTGATGGTGGTGATGGTGGTGATGGTGATGGTGGTGATGGTGGTGATGGTGATGGTGGTGATGGTGGTGGTGATGGTGGTGATGGTGATGGTGGTGATGGTGGTGATGGTGGTGATGGTGATGGTGGTGATGGTGATGGTGGTGATGGTGATGGTGGTGATGGCGGTGATGGTGGTGATGGTGGTGATGGTGATGGTGGTGATGGTGGTGATGGTGATGGTGGTGATGGTGGTGATGGTGGTGATGGTGATGGTGGTGATGGTGGTGATGGTGGTGGTGTTGGTGGTGGTGATGGTGGTGATGGTGATGACGATGATGGTGGTGATGGTGGTGATGGTGGTGATGATGATACTACTACTGATGATGATACTACTGATGATGATGATAATACTACTACTGATGATGATACTACTACTGATGATGATACTACTACTGATGATGATACTACTGATGATGATACTACTGATGATGATACTACTGATGATGATACTACTACTACTGATGATGATACTACTACTGATGATGATGATACTACTACTGATGATGATGATACTTCTACTGATGATGATACTACTACTACTGATGATGATACTACTACTACTACTGATGATGATACTACTACTGATGATGATGATACTACTACTACTGATGATGATACTACTACTACTGATGATGATACTACTACTACTACTGATGATGATACTACTACTGATGATGATACTACTGATGATGATACTACTACTACTGATGATGATACTACTACTACTGATGATGATACTACTACTACTGATGATGATACTACTACTGATGATGATACTACTGATGATGATACTACTACTGATGATGATACTACTACTGATGATGATACTACTACTGATGATGATGATACTACTGATGATGATACTACTACTACTGATGATGATGATACTACTACTGATGATGATACTACTACTGATGATGATACTACTACTGATGATGATGATACTACTGATGATGATACTACTACTACTGATGATACTACTACTGATGATGATACTACTGACGATGATGATGATACTACTACTACTGATGATGATACTACTACTGATGATGATGATACTACTACTGATGATGATACTACTACTGATGATGATACTACTGATGATGATGATACTACTACTACTGATGATGATACTACTACTGATGATGATACTACTACTACGGATGATGATGATACTACTACTGATGATGATGATACTACTACTGATGATGATGATACTACTGATGATGATACTACTACTACTGATGATACTACTACTGATGATGATGATGATACTACTACTGATGATGATAGTACTACTGACGATGATGATGATACTACTACTGATGATGATACTCCTACTGATGATGATACTACTACTGATGATGATGATACTACTGATGATGATGATACTACTACTGATGATGATACTACTACTGATGATGATGATACTGCTGATGCTGCTGCTGCTGCTGTAGGAGTGGAGAGACCGATACGGTGCTCACCGGGAATCTCCCGGTTCCACCACCGCCTCCGGCACCACCGCCACCACCACCACCACCGCAGCAGCTAGGAGTGGACGGATCACTGCAAGATCGACCTCGGGGGAGACACAGCAGAAGACTCCACGCGGTGGGTGGGTGGGTGGGTGGGTTGGTGAGTGGGTGGGTGAGTGAGTGGGTGAGTGGGTGGGTGAGTGGGTGAGTGGGTGGGTGAGTGGGTGAGTGAGTGGGTGAGTGGGTGGGTGAGTGGGTGAGTGGGTGGGTGAGTGGGTGGGTGGGTGAGTGAGTGGGTGGGTGGGTGGGTGAGTGGGTGAGTGGGTGGGTGAGTGAGTGGGTGAGTGAGTGGGTGAGTGGGTGAGTGGGTGGGTGGGTGGGTGAGTGGGTGAGTGAGTGGGTGAGTGAGTGGGTGAGTGGGTGGGTGAGTGGGTGGGTGAGTGGGTGGGTGAGTGGGTGGGTGAGTGGGTGGGTGGGTGGGTGAGTGAGTGGGTGAGTGAGTGAGTGGGTGAGTGAGTGAGTGGGTGAGTGAGTGGGTGAGTGGGTGAGTGGGTGGGTGGGTGGGTGAGTGGGTGAGTGAGTGGGTGAGTGGGTGGGTGAGTGGGTGAGTGGGTGGGTGGGTGGGTGAGTGGGTGAGTGGGTGGGTGAGTGGGTGAGTGGGTGGGTGAGTGGGTGGGTGGGTGGGTAAGTGAGTGGGTGAGTGGGTGGGTGGGTGAGTGGGTGGGTGGGTGAGTGGGTGGGTGAGTGAGTGAGTGGGTGGGTGGGTGAGTGGGTGAGTGGGTGAGTGAGTGAGTGAGTGGGTGAGTGGGTGGGTTGGTGAGTGGGTGAGTGAGTGGGTGGGTGGGTGAGTGGGTGAGTGAGTGAGTGGGTGGGTGAGTGAGTGGGTGGGTTGGTGAGTGAGTGGGTGGGTTGGTGAGTGGGTGGGTGAGTGAGTGGGTGAGTGGGTGAGTGAGTGGGTTAGTGGGTGAGTGGGTGGGTGAGTGAGTGGGTGAGTGAGTGAGTGGGTGGGTGGGTGAGTGAGTGGGTGGGTGAGTAATTGAGTGAGTGGGTGAGTGGGTGAGTGGGTGGGTGAGTGAGTGAGTGGGTGAGTGAGTGGGTGAGTGAGTGAGTGGGTGAGTGAGTGAGTGGGTGAGTGAGTGGGTGAGTGAGTGAGTGGGTGAGTGAGTGAGTGAGTGGGTGAGTGGGTGGGTGAGTGAGTGAGTGGGTGAGTGAGTGGGTGAGTGAGTGGGTGGGTGAGTGAGTGAGTGGGTTGGTGAGTGAGTGGGTAAGTGAGTGA
>NW_027422647.1:137997-157997 GCF_048934315.1 Petromyzon marinus
GTCTCTGTGTGTCTGTCTGTGTGTCTCTGTGTCTCTGTGTGTCTGTGTTTCTCTGTGTGTCTGTGTGTGTCTTTGTGTGTCTGTCTGTGTGTGTTTCTGTGTGTCTGTGTGTGTGTCTCTGTGTGTGTCTCTGTGTGTCTGTGTGTCTCTGTGTGTGTCTCTGTTTCTCTGTGTATGTCTCTGTGTGTCTCTGTGTGTCTGTCTGTGTCTCTGTGTGTGTCTCTGTGTGTCTCTGTGTGTGTCTCTGTGTGTCTCTGTGTGTGTCTCTGTGTGTCTCTGTGTCTCTGTGTGTGTCTCTATGTGTGTCTCTGTGTGTCTCTGTGTGTGTCTGTGAGTGTATCTGTGTGTGTCTCTGTGTGTCTGTCTGTGTGTCTCTGTGTCTCTGTGTGTCTCTGTGTGTGTCTCTGTGTGTCTGTGTGTGTGTCTCTGTGTGTGTCTCTGTGTGTGTCTCTGTGTGTGTCTCTGTGTGTCTCTGTGTCTCTGTGTGTGTCTCTGTGTGTCTCTGTGTCTCTGTGTGTGTCTCTGTGTGTCTCTGTGTCTCTGTGTGTGTCTCTGTGTCCCTGTGTGTGTCTGTGAGTGTATCTGTGTGTGTCTCTGTGTGTCTGTCTGTGTGTCTCTGTGTCTCTGTGTGTCTCTGTGTGTGTCTCTGTGTGTCTCTGTGTCTGTGTGTGTGTCTCTGTGTGTGTCTCTGTGTGTGTCTCTGTGTGTGTCTCTGTGTGTCTCTGTGTGTGTCTCTGTGTGTCTCTGTGAGTCTCTGTGTGTGTCTCTGTGTCTCTGTGTGTGTCTCTGTGTGTCTATGTCTGTGTCTCTGTGTCTCTGTGTCTCTCTGTGTGTCTCTGTGTGTGTCTCTATGTGTGTCTCTATGTGTGTCTCTGTGTGTGTCTCTGTGTGTCTCTGTGTGTGTCTCTGTGTGTGTCTCTGTGTCTCTCTGTGTCTCTGTGTATGTCTCTGTGTGTATCTGTGTCTCTGTGTGTGTCTCTGTGTCTCTGTGTGTGTCTCTGTGTGTATCTGTGTCTCTGTGTGTGTCTCTGTGTCTCTGTCTGTGTCTCTGTGTATCTGTGTGTGTCTCTGTGTGTGTCTCTGTGTGTGTCTCTGTGTCTCTGTGTGTGTCTCTGTGTGTCTCTGTGTGTGTCTCTGTGTCTCTCTGTGTGTCTCTGTGTGTCTCTGTGTCTCTGTGTGTGTCTCTGTGTCTCTGTGTGTGTCTCTGTGTGTCTCTGTGAGTCTCTGTGTGTGTCTCTGTGTCTCTGTGTGTGTCTCTGTGTGTCTCTGTCTGTGTCTCTGTGTCTCTGTGTGTGTCTCTGTGTGTCTCTGTCTGTGTCTCTGTGTCTCTGTGTGTGTCTCTGTGTGTCTCTGTGTGTGTCTCTGTGTGTGTCTCTGTGTGTCTCTGTGTGTGTCTCTGTGTGTCTCTGTGTGTGTCTCTGTGTGTCTCTGTGTCTCTGTGTGTGTCTCTGTGTGTGTCTGTGTCTCTGTGTGTCTCTGTGTGTGTCTCTGTGTGTCTCTGTGTGTGTCTCTGTGTCTCTGTGTGTGTGTCTCTGTGTGTCTCTGTGTGTCTCTGTGTGTGTCTCTGTGTGTCTCTGTGAGTCTCTGTGTGTGTCTCTGTGTCTCTGTGTGTGTCTCTGTGTGTCTCTGTCTGTGTCTCTGTGTCTCTGTGTCTCTGTGTGTGTCTCTGTGTGTGTCTCTGTGTGTGTCTCTGTGTGTCTCTGTGTGTGTCTCTGTGTGTCTCTGTGTGTCTCTGTGTGTGTCTCTGTGTCTCTCTGTGTCTCTGTGTATGTCTCTGTGTGTCTCTGTGTCTCTGTGTGTGTCTCTGTGTCTCTGTGTGTGTCTCTGTGTGTATCTGTGTCTCTGTGTGTGTCTCTGTGTCTCTGTCTGTATCTCTGTGTATCTGTGTGTGTCTCTGTGTGTGTCTCTGTGTGTGTCTCTGTGTCTCTGTGTGTGTCTCTGTGTGTCTCTGTGTGTGTCTCTGTGTCTCTGTGTCTCTGTGTGTGTCTCTGTGTCTCTGTGTGTGTCTCTGTGTCTCTGTGTGTGTCTCTGTGTCTCTGTGTGTGTCTCTGTGTGTCTCTGTGAGTCTCTGTGTGTGTCTCTGTGTCTCTGTGTGTCTCTGTGTGTCTCTGTCTGTGTCTCTGTGTGTGTCTCTGTGTGTCTCTGTGTGTGTCTCTGTGTGTGTCTCTGTGTGTCTCTGTGTGTGTCTCTGTGTGTCTCTGTGTGTGTCTCTGTGTGTCTCTGTGTCTCTCTGTGTCTCTGTGTCTCTCTGTGTCTCTGTGTGTCTCTGTGTGTGTCTCTGTGTCTCTGTGTGTGTCTCTGTGTCTCTGTGTGTGTCTCTGTGTGTCTCCGTGTTTGTCTCTGTGTCTCTGTGTGTGTCTCTGTGTGTGTCTCTGTGTGTGTCTCTGTGTCTCTGTGTGTGTCTCTGTGTGTGTCTCTGTGTCTCTGTGTCTCTGTGTGTGTCTCTGTGTGGCTGTGTGTGTCTCTGTGTGTCTCTGTGTCTCTGTGTGTGTCTGTGTCTCTGTGTGTCTCTGTGTGTCTCTGCGTCTCTGTCTGTGTCTCTGTGTGTCTCTGTGTGTCTCTGTGTGTGTCTCTGTGTGTGTCTGTGTCTCTGTGTGTGTCTCTGTGTCTCTGTGTGTGTCTCTGTGTCTCTGTGTGTGTCTCTGTGTCTCTGTGTGTGTCTCTGTGTGTCTCTGTGTCTCTGTGTGTGTCTCTGTGTGTGTCTCTGTGTCTCTGTCTGTGTCTCTGTGTATCTGTGTGTGTCTCTGTGTGTGTCTCTGTGTGTGTCTCTGTGTATGTCTCTGTGTGTGTCTCTGTGTCTCTGTGTGTGTCTCTGTGTCTCTGTGTGTGTCTCTGTGTGTCTGTGTGTGTCTCAGTGTGTCTCTGTGTGTCTCTGTGTCTCTGTCTGTGTCTCTGTGTGTCTTTGTGTGTGTCTCTGTGTGTCTCTGTGTGTGTCTCTGAGTGTGTCTCTGTGTGTCTCTGTGTGTCTCTGCGTCTCTGTGTCTCTGTGTGTCTCTGTGTGTGTCTCTGTGTCTCTGTGTGTCTCTGTGTCTCTGTGTGTGTCTCTGTGTGTGTCTCTGTGTCTCTGTGTGTGTCTCTGTGTCTCTGTGTGTATCTGTGTGTGTCTCTGTGTGTGTCTGTCTGTGTCTCTGTGTGTCTCTGTGTGTCTCTGTGTGTGTCTCTGTGTCTCTGTGTGTCTCTGTGTCTCTGTGTGTGTCTCTGTGTCTCTGTGTGTGTCTCTGTGTGTCTCTGTGTGTCTGTCTGTGTCTCTGTGTGTGTCTGTCTCTGTGTGTGTATCTGTGTGTCTCTGTGTGTGTCTCTGTGTGTCTCTGTGTGTCTCTGTGTCTCTGTGTGTGTCTCTGTGTGTCTCTTTGTGTCTGTCTGTGTCTCTGTGTGTCTCTGTGTGTGTCTCTGTGTGTCTCTGTGTGTGTCTCTGTGTGTCTCTGTGTGTCTCTGTGTCTCTGTGTGTGTCTCTATGTGTGTCTCTGTGTGTCTCTGTGTGTGTCTGTGAGTGTATCTGTGTGTGTCTCTGTGTGTCTGTCTGTGTGTCTCTGTGTCTCTGTGTGTCTCTGTGTGTGTCTCTGTGTCTGTGTGTGTGTCTCTGTGTGTGTCTCTGTGTGTCTCTGTGTGTGTCTCTGTGTGTCTCTGTGAGTCTCTGTGTGTGTCTCTGTGTCTCTGTGTGTGTCTCTGTGTGTCTCTGTCTGTGTCTCTGTGTGTGTCTCTGTGTGTCTCTGTGTGTGTCTCTGTGTGTGTCTCTGTGTGTCTCTGTGTGTGTCTCTGTGTGTCTCTGTGTGTGTCTCTGTGTGTCTCTGTGTCTCTGTGTGTGTCTCTGTGTCTCTGTGTGTGTCTCTGTGTGTCTCTGTGTGTGTCTCTGTGTCTCTGTCTGTGTCTCTGTGTATCTGTGTGTGTCTCTGTGTGTGTCTCTGTCTGTGTCTCTGTGTCTCTGTGTGTGTCTCTGTGTGTGTCTCTGTGTGTGTCTCTGTGTGGCTGTGTGTGTCTCTGTGTGGCTGTGTGTGTCTCTGTGTGTCTCTGTGTGTCTCTGTGTCTCTGTCTGTGTCTCTGTGTCTCTGTCTGTGTCTCTGTGTCTCTGTCTGTGTCTCTGTGTCTCTGTCTGTGTCTCTGTGTCTCTGTCTGTCTGTCTGTGTCTCTGTGTCTCTGTCTGTGTCTCTGTGTCTGTGTCTCTGTCTGTGTCTCTGTCTCTCTCTGTCTCTCTCTGTCTGTGTCTCTGTCTCTCTCCCCGTGTCTCTCTCTCCCCGTGTCTCTCTCTCACCCCGTGTCTCTCTCACCCCGTGTCTCTCTCTCCCCGTGTCTCTCTCTCCCCGTGTCTCTCTCCCCGTGTCTCTCTCTCCCCGTGTCTCTCTCTCACCGTGTCTCTCTCTCCCCGTGTCTCTCTCTCCCCGTGTCTCTCTCTCCCCGTGTCTCTCTCTCTCACCGTGTCTCTCTCCCCGTGTCTCTCTCTCCACGTGTGTCTCTCTCTCTCCCCGTGTCTCTCTCTCACCGTGTCTCTCTCTCTCCCCGTGTCTCTCTCCATCCGTGTCTCTCTCTCCGTGTGTCTCTCTCTCTCCCCGTGTCTCACCCCGTGTCTCTCTCACCCCGTGTCTCTCTCTCTCCCCGTGTCTCTCTCTCCCCGTGTCTCTCTCTCTCCCCGTGTCTCTCTCACCCCGTGTCTCTCTCTCCCCGTGTCTCTCTCTCTCACCCCGTGTCTCTCTCACCCCGTGTCTCTCTCCCCCCCGTGTCTCTCTCTTCCCGTGTCTCTCTCTCCCCGTGTCTCTCACTCCCCGTGTCTCTCTCACCGTGTCTCTCTCTCTCTCCCCGTGTCTCTCTCTCCCCGTGTCTCTCTCTCCCCGTGTCTCTCTCTCCCCGTGTCTCTCTCTCACCGTGTCTCTCTCTCTCCCCGTGTCTCTCTCTCTACCCGTGTCTCTCTCTCCCCGTGTCTCTCTCTCACCGTGTCTCTCTCTCTCCCCGTGTCTCTCTCCATCCGTGTCTCTCCGTGTGTCTCTCCCCGTGTCTCTCTCTCTCACCCCGTGTCTCTCTCACCCCGTGTCTCTCTCTCCCCGTGTCTCTCTCACCCCGTGTCTCTCTCCCCCCCGTGTCTCTCTCTCCCCGTGTCTCTCTCTCCCCGTGTCTCTCACTCCCCGTGTCTCTCTCACCGTGTCTCTCTCTCTCTCCCCGTGTCTCTCTCTCCCCGTGTCTCTCTCACCGTGTCTCTCTCACCGTGTCTCTCTCTCCCCGTGTCTCTCTCTCCCCGTGTCTCTCACCCCGTGTCTCTCTCTCCCCGTGTCTCTCTCTCCCCGTGTCTCTCTCTCTCACCCCGTGTCTCTCTCACCCCGTGTCTCTCTCCCCCCCGTGTCTCTCTCTTCCCGTGTCTCTCTCTCCCCGTGTCTCTCACTCCCCGTGTCTCTCTCACCGTGTCTCTCTCTCTCTCCCCGTGTCTCTCTCTCCCCGTGTCTCTCTCTCCCCGTGTCTCTCTCTCACCGTGTCTCTCTCTCTCCCCGTGTCTCTCTCTCTACCCGTGTCTCTCTCTCCCCTTGTCTCTCTCTCACCGTGTCTCTCTCTCTCCCCATGTCTCTCTCCATCCGTGTCTCTCCGTGTGTCTCTCTCTCTCCCCGTGTCTCTCTCTCTCACCCCGTGTCTCTCTCTCCCCGTGTCTCTCTCACCCCCGTGTCTCTCTCTCCCCGTGTCTCTCACTCCCCGTGTCTCTCTCACCGTGTCTCTCTCTCTCTCCCCGTGTCTCTCTCTCCCTGTGTCTCTCTCTCCCCGTGTCTCTCTCACCCCGTGTCTCTCTCTCCCCGTGTCTCTCTCTCTCCCCGTGTCTCTCTCACCCCGTGTCTCTCTCTCTCCCCGTGTCTCTCTCTCTCCCTGTGTCTCTCTCACCCCGTGTCTCTCTCTCCGTGTCTCTCTCTCTCACCGTGTCTCTCTCTCACCGTGTCTCTCTCTCCCCGTGTCTCTCTCTCTCTCTCACCGTGTCTCTCTTTCCCCGTGTCTCTCTCACCCCGTGTCTCTCTCCCCGTGTCTCTCTCTCCCCGTGTCTCTCACCCCGTGTCTCTCTCTCCCCGTGTCTCTCTCTCCCCGTGACTCTCTCACGCCGTGTCTCTCTCTCCCCGTGTCTCTCACCCCGTGTCTCTCTCACCCCGTGTCTCTCGCTCCCCGTGTCTCTCTCTCTCCCTGTGTCTCTCTCACCCCGTGTCTCTCTCTCCGTGTCTCTCTCTCTCACCGTGTCTCTCTCTCACCGTGTCTCTCTCTCCCCGTGTCTCTCTCTCTCACCGTGTCTCTCTTTCCCCGTGTCTCTCTCACCCCGTGTCTCTCTCCCCGTGTCTCTCTCTCCCCGTGTCTCTCACCCCGTGTCTCTCTCACCCCGTGTCTCTCTTTCCCCGTGTCTCTCTCACCCCGTGTCTCTCTCCCCGTGTCTCTCTCTCCCCGTGTCTCTCACCCTGTGTCTCTTTCTCCCCGTGTCTCTCTCTCCCCGTGACTCTCTCACCCCGTGTCTCTCTCTCCCCGTGTCTCTCACCCCGTGTCTCTCTCACCCCGTGTCTCTCTCTCCCCGTGTCTCTCTCTCTCCCTGTGTCTCTCTCACCCCGTGTCTCTCTCTCCGTGTCTCTCTCTCTCACCGTGTCTCTCTCTCACCGTGTCTCTCTCTCCCCGTGTCTCTCTCTCTCTCACCGTGTCTCTCTTTCCCCGTGTCTCTCTCACCCCGTGTCTCTCTCCCCGTGTCTCTCTCTCCCCGTGTCTCTCACCCCGTGTCTCTCTCTCCCCGTGTCTCTCTTTCCCCGTGTCTCTCTCACCCCGTGTCTCTCTCCCCGTGTCTCTCTCTCCCCGTGTCTCTCACCCCGTGTCTCTCTCTCCCCGTGTCTCTCTCTCCCCGTTACTCTCTCACCCCGTGTCTCTCTCTCCCCGTGTCTCTCACCCCGTGTCTCTCTCACCCCGTGTCTCTCTCTCCCCGTGTCTCTCTCTCTCCCTGTGTCTCTCTCACCCCGTGTCTCTCTCTCCGTGTCTCTCTCTCTCACCGTGTCTCTCTCTCACCGTGTCTCTCTCTCCCCGTGTCTCTCTCTCTCACCGTGTCTCTCTTTCCCCGTGTCTCTCTCACCCCGTGTCTCTCTCCCCGTGTCTCTCTCTCCCCGTGTCTCTCACCCCGTGTCTCTCTCACCCCGTGTCTCTCTCTCCCCGTGTCTCTGTGTGTGCAGCTATCAGACCTCCGGTCGATATTCTTCGTTGTCCAGAGGGAAGAATATTTTCGATGACGTTTGAGAGACACGGGGAGCGAGAGAGACACGGGGAGAGAGAGACACGGGGAGAGAGAGACACGGTGAGAGAGAGACACGGGGAGAGAGAGAGACACGGGGAGAGAGAGAGACACGGGGAGAGAGAGAGACACGGGGATAGAGACACGGGGAGAGAGAGAGACACGGGGAGAGAGAGACACGGGGAGAGAGAGACACGGTGAGAGAGAGACACGGGGAGAGAGAGAGACACGGGGAGAGAGAGAGACACGGGGAGAGAGACACGGGGATAGAGACACGGGGAGAGAGAGAGACACGGGGAGAGAGAGACACGGATGGAGAGAGAGACACGGGGAGAGAGAGACACGGGGAGAGAGACACGGGGAGAGAGAGACACGGGGAGAGAGAGAGACACGGGGAGAGAGAGAGACACGGGGAGAGAGACACGGGGATAGAGACACGGGGAGAGAGAGAGACACGGGGAGAGAGAGACACGGATGGAGAGAGAGACACGGGGAGAGAGAGACACGGGGAGAGAGAGACACGGGGAGAAAGACACGGGGAGAGAGAGACACGGGGAGAAAGAGAGACACGGGGAGAGAGAGACACGGGGAGAGAGAGACACGGAGAGAGAGAGAGACATGGGAAAGAGAGACACGGGGTGAGAGAGACACGGGGAGAGAGAGACACGGGAAAGAGAGACACGGGGAGAGAGAGAGAGACACGGGGAGAGAGAGAGACACGGGGAGAGAGACATGGGGAGAGAGAGACACGGGGAGAGAGAGACACGGGGAGAGAGAGATACATGGGGAGAGAGAGACACGGGGAGAGAGAGAGACACGTGGAGAGAGACACGGGGTGAGAGACACGGGGTGAGAGACACGGAGAGAGACACGGGGAGAGAGACACGGTGAGAGGGAGAGACACGGGGAGAGAGAGACACGGGGTGAGAGAGACACGAGGAGAGAGAGACACGGGGAGAGAGACACGGTGAGAGAGAGACACGGGGAGAGAGAGACACGGGGAGAGAGAGACACGGGGAGAGAGAGACACGGGGAGAGAGAGACACGGGGAGAGAAAGACACGGGGAGAGAGAGACACGGGGAGAGAGACACGGGGAGAGAGAGAGACACGGAGAGAGAGAGACACGGGGAGAGAGAGAGACACGGGGAGAGAGAGAGACACGGGGAGAGAGAGAGACACGGGGAGAGAGAGAGACACGGGGAGAGAGAGACACGGGGAGAGAGAGACACGGGGAGAGAGAGACACGGGGATAGAGACACGGGGAGAGAGAGAGACACGGGGAGAGAGAGACACGGATGGAGAGAGAGACACGGGGAGAGAGAGACACGGGGAGAGAGACACGGGGAGAGAGAGACACAGGGAGAGAGAGACACGGGGAGAAAGACACGGGGAGAAAGAGAGACACGGGGAGAGAGAGACACGGGGAGAGAGAGACACGGAGAGAGAGAGACATGGGAAAGAGAGACACGGGGTGAGAGAGACACGGGGAGAGAGAGAGACACGGGGAGAGAGAGACACGGGAAAGAGAGACACGGGGAGAGAGAGAGAGACACGGGGAGAGAGAGAGACACGGGGAGAGAGAGACACGGGGAGAGATACACGGTGAGAGGGAGAGACACGGGGAGAGAGAGAGACACGGGGAGAGAGAGAGACACGGGGAGAGAGAGAGACACGGGGAGAGAGAGACACAGGGAGAGAGAGAGACACGGGGAGAGAGAGACACGGGGAGAGAGAGACACGGGGAGAGAGAGAGACACGGGAAGAGAGAGAGACACGGGGAGAGAGAGAGACACGGGGAGAGAGAGACACAGGGAGAGAGAGAGAGACACGGGGAGAGAGAGACACGGGGAGAGAGAGACACGGGGAGAGAGAGACACATGGAGAGAGAGAGACACGGGGAGAGAGAGACACGGGGAGAGAGAGACACGGGGAGAGAGAGACACGGGGAGAGAGAGAGACACGGGGAGAGAGAGAGACACGGGAAGAGAGAGAGACACGGGGAGAGAGAGACACGGGAAGAGAGAGAGACACGGGGAGAGAGATACACGGGGAGAGAGAGACACGGGGAGAGAGAGACACGGGGAGAGAGACACGGGGAGAGAGAGACACGGGGAGAGAGACACGGGGAGAGAGAGACACGGGGAGAGAGAGACACGGGGAGAGAGACACGGGGTGAGAGACACGGAGAGAGACACGGGGAGAGATACACGGTGAGAGGGAGAGACACGGGGAGAGAGAGAGACACGGGGAGAGAGAGAGACACGGGGAGAGAGAGAGACACGGGGAGAGAGAGACACAGGGAGAGAGAGACACGGGGAGAGAGAGACACAGGGAGAGAGAGAGACACGGGAAGAGAGAGAGACACGGGGAGAGAGAGAGACACGGGGAGAGAGAGACACAGGGAGAGAGAGAGACACGGGGAGAGAGAGACACGGGGAGAGAGAGACACATGGAGAGAGAGAGACACGGGGAGAGAGAGACACGGGGAGAGAGAGACACGGGGAGAGAGAGAGACACGGGAAGAGAGAGAGACACGGGGAGAGAGAGACACGGGAAGAGAGAGAGACACGGGGAGAGAGAGACACGGGGAGAGAGAGACACGGGGAGAGAGAGACACGCGGAGAGAGAGAGACACGGATGGAGAGAGAGACACGGGGAGAGAGAGACACGGGCAGAGAGACACGGGGAGAGAGAGACACGGGGAGAGAGAGACACGGGGAGAGAGACACGGGGAGAGAGAGACACGGGGAGAGAAAGACACGGAGAGAGAGAGACACGGGGAGAGAGAGAGACACGGAGAGAGAGAGACACGGGGAGAGAGAGACACGGGGAGAGAGAGACACGGAGAGAGAGAGACACGGGAAAGAGAGACACGGGGTGAGAGAGACACGGTGAGAGAGAGAGACACGGGGAGAGAGAGAGACACGTGGAGAGAGACACGGGGTGAGAGACACGGGGTGAGAGAGACACGGGGAGAGAGAGACACGGGGAGAGAGAGACACGGGGAGAGAGACACGGGGAGAGAGAGACACGGGGAGAGAGAGACACGCGGAGAGAGAGAGACACGGATGGAGAGAGAGACACGGGGAGAGAGACACGGGGAGAGAGAGACACGGGGAGAGAGAGACACGGGGAGAGAGAGACACGGGGAGAGAGACACGGGGAGAGAGAGACACGGGGAGAGAGACACGGGGAGAGAGAGACACGGGGAGAGAGAGACACGGGGAGAGAGACACGGGGTGAGAGACACGGAGAGAGACACGGGGAGAGATACACGGTGAGAGGGAGAGACACGGGGAGAGAGAGAGACACGGGGAGAGAGAGAGACACGGGGAGAGAGAGAGACACGGGGAGAGAGAGACACAGGGAGAGAGAGACACGGGGAGAGAGAGACACGGGGAGAGAGAGAGACACGGGAAGAGAGAGAGACACGGGGAGAGAGAGAGACACGGGGAGAGAGAGACACAGGGAGAGAGAGAGACACGGGGAGAGAGAGACACGGGGAGAGAGAGACACATGGAGAGAGAGAGACACGGGGAGAGAGAGACACGGGGAGAGAGAGAGACACGGGGAGAGAGAGACACAGGGAGAGAGAGAGACACGGGGAGAGAGAGACACGGGGAGAGAGAGACACGGGGAGAGAGAGAGACACGGGAAGAGAGAGAGACACGGGGAGAGAGAGACACAGGGAGAGAGAGAGAGACACGGGGAGAGAGAGACACGGGGAGAGAGAGACACGGGGAGAGAGAGACACGGGGAGAGAGAGAGACACGGGGAGAGAGAGACACGGGGAGAGAGAGACACGGGGAGAGAGAGACACGGGGAGAGAGAGAGACACGGGGAGAGAGAGAGACACGGGAAGAGAGAGAGACACGGGGAGAGAGAGACACGGGAAGAGAGAGAGACACGGGGAGAGAGATACACGGGGAGAGAGAGACACGGGGAGAGAGAGACACGGGGAGAGAGACACGGGGAGAGAGAGACACGGGGAGAGAGAGACACGGGGAGAGAGACACGGGGAGAGAGAGACACGGGGAGAGAGAGACACGCGGAGAGAGAGAGACACGGATGGAGAGAGAGACACGGGGAGAGAGACACGGGGAGAGAGATACACGGGGAGAGAGAGACACGGGGAGAAAGACACGGGGAGAAAGAGAGACACGGGGTGAGAGAGACACGGGGAGAGAGAGACACGGAGAGAGAGAGACACGGGAAAGAGAGACACGGGGTGAGAGAGACACGGGGAGAGAGAGAGACACGGGGAGAGAGACACGGGGAGAGAGACACGGAGAGAGACACGGGGAGAGATACACGGTGAGAGGGAGAGACACAGGGGGAGAGAGAGACACGGGGAGAGAGAGAGACACGGGGAGAGAGAGAGACACGGGGAGAGAGAGACACGGGGAGAGAGACACGGGGAGAGAGAGACACGGGGAGAGAGAGACACGGGGAGAGAGACACGGGGTGAGAGACACGGAGAGAGACACGGGGAGAGATACACGGTGAGAGGGAGAGACACGGGGAGAGAGAGAGACACGGGGAGAGAGAGAGACACGGGGAGAGAGAGAGACACGGGGAGAGAGAGACACAGGGAGAGAGAGAGACACGGGGAGAGAGAGACACGGGGAGAGAGAGACACGGTGAGAGAGAGAGACACGGGAAGAGAGAGAGACACGGGGAGAGAGAGAGACACGGGGAGAGAGAGACACAGGGAGAGAGAGAGAGACACGGGGAGAGAGAGACACGGGGAGAGAGAGACACGGGGAGAGAGAGACACATGGAGAGAGAGAGACACGGGGAGAGAGAGACACGGGGAGAGAGAGACACGGGGAGAGAGAGAGACACGGGGAGAGAGAGAGACACGGGAAGAGAGAGAGACACGGGGAGAGAGAGACACGGGAAGAGAGAGATACACGGGGAGAGAGAGACACGGGGAGAGAGAGACACGGGGAGAGAGACACGGGGAGAGAGAGACACGGGGAGAGAGACACGGGGAGAGAGAGACACGGGGAGAGAGAGACACGGGGAGAGAGACACGGGGTGAGAGACACGGAGAGAGACACGGGGAGAGATACACGGTGAGAGGGAGAGACACGGGGAGAGAGAGAGACACGGGGAGAGAGAGAGACACGGGGAGAGAGAGACACAGGGAGAGAGAGACACGGGGAGAGAGAGACACGGGGAGAGAGAGAGACACGGGAAGAGAGAGAGACACGGGGAGAGAGAGAGACACGGGGAGAGAGAGACACAGGGAGAGAGAGAGACACGGGGAGAGAGAGACACGGGGAGAGAGAGACACATGGAGAGAGAGAGACACGGGGAGAGAGAGACACGGGGAGAGAGAGACACGGGGAGAGAGAGAGACACGGGAAGAGAGAGAGACACGGGGAGAGAGAGACACGGGAAGAGAGAGAGACACGGGGAGAGAGAGACACGGGGAGAGAGAGACACGGGGAGAGAGAGACACGCGGAGAGAGAGAGACACGGATGGAGAGAGAGACACGGGGAGAGAGAGACACGGGGAGAGAGACACGGGGAGAGAGAGACACGGGGAGAGAGAGACACGGGGAGAGAGACACGGGGAGAGAGAGACACGGGGAGAGAAAGACACGGAGAGAGAGAGACACGGGGAGAGAGAGAGACACGGAGAGAGAGAGACACGGGGAGAGAGAGACACGGGGAGAGAGAGACACGGAGAGAGAGAGACACGGGAAAGAGAGACACGGGGTGAGAGAGACACGGTGAGAGAGAGAGACACGGGGAGAGAGAGAGACACGTGGAGAGAGACACGGGGTGAGAGACACGGGGTGAGAGAGACACGGGGAGAGAGAGACACGGGGAGAGAGAGACACGGGGAGAGAGACACGGGGAGAGAGAGACACGGGGAGAGAGAGACACGCGGAGAGAGAGAGACACGGATGGAGAGAGAGACACGGGGAGAGAGACACGGGGAGAGAGAGACACGGGGAGAGAGAGACACGGGGAGAGAGAGAGACACGGGGAGAGAGACACGGGGAGAGAGAGACACGGGGAGAGAGACACGGGGAGAGAGAGACACGGGGAGAGAGAGACACGGGGAGAGAGACACGGGGTGAGAGACACGGAGAGAGACACGGGGAGAGATACACGGTGAGAGGGAGAGACACGGGGAGAGAGAGAGACACGGGGAGAGAGAGAGACACGGGGAGAGAGAGAGACACGGGGAGAGAGAGACACAGGGAGAGAGAGACACGGGGAGAGAGAGACACGGGGAGAGAGAGAGACACGGGAAGAGAGAGAGACACGGGGAGAGAGAGAGACACGGGGAGAGAGAGACACAGGGAGAGAGAGAGACACGGGGAGAGAGAGACACGGGGAGAGAGAGACACATGGAGAGAGAGAGACACGGGGAGAGAGAGACACGGGGAGAAAGAGAGACACGGGGAGAGAGAGACACAGGGAGAGAGAGATACACGGGGAGAGAGAGACACGGGGAGAGAGAGACACGGGGAGAGAGAGAGACACGGGAAGAGAGAGAGACACGGGGAGAGAGAGACACAGGGAGAGAGAGAGAGACACGGGGAGAGAGAGACACGGGGAGAGAGAGACACGGGGAGAGAGAGACACGGGGAGAGAGAGAGACACGGGGAGAGAGAGACACGGGGAGAGAGAGACACGGGGAGAGAGAGACACGGGGAGAGAGAGAGACACGGGGAGAGAGAGAGACACGGGAAGAGAGAGAGACACGGGGAGAGAGAGACACGGGAAGAGAGAGAGACACGGGGAGAGAGATACACGGGGAGAGAGATACACGGGGAGAGAGAGACACGGGGAGAGAGAGACACGGGGAGAGAGAGACACGGGGAGAGAGAGACACGGGGAGAGAGACACGGGGAGAGAGAGACACGGGGAGAGAGAGACACGCGGAGAGAGAGAGACACGGATGGAGAGAGAGACACGGGGAGAGAGACACGGGGAGAGAGAGACACGGAGAGAGAGAGACACGGGAAAGAGAGACACGGGGTGAGAGAGACACGGGGAGAGAGAGAGACACGGGGAGAGAGACACGGGGAGAGAGACACGGAGAGAGACACGGGGAGAGATACACGGTGAGAGGGAGAGACACAGGGGGAGAGAGAGACACGGGGAGAGAGAGAGACACGGGGAGAGAGAGAGACACGGGGAGAGAGAGAGACACGGGGAGAGAGACACGGGGAGAGAGAGACACGGGGAGAGAGAGACACGGGGAGAGAGACACGGGGTGAGAGACACGGAGAGAGACACGGGGAGAGATACACGGTGAGAGGGAGAGACACGGGGAGAGAGAGAGACACGGGGAGAGAGAGAGACACGGGGAGAGAGAGAGACACGGGGAGAGAGAGACACAGGGAGAGAGAGACACGGGGAGAGAGAGACACGGGGAGAGAGAGAGACACGGGAAGAGAGAGAGACACGGGGAGAGAGAGAGACACGGGGAGAGAGAGACACAGGGAGAGAGAGAGACACGGGGAGAGAGAGACACGGGGAGAGAGAGACACATGGAGAGAGAGAGACACGGGGAGAGAGAGACACGGGGAGAGAGAGACACGGGGAGAGAGAGAGACACGGGAAGAGAGAGAGACACGGGGAGAGAGAGACACGGGAAGAGAGAGAGACACGGGGAGAGAGAGAGACACGGGGAGAGAGAGACACAGGGAGAGAGAGAGACACGGGGAGAGAGAGACACGGGGAGAGAGAGACACATGGAGAGAGAGAGACACGGGGAGAGAGAGACACGGGGAGAGAGAGACACGGGGAGAGAGAGAGACACGGGAAGAGAGAGAGACACGGGGAGAGAGAGACACGGGAAGAGAGAGAGACACGGGGAGAGAGAGACACGGGGAGAGAGAGACACGGGGAGAGAGAGACACGCGGAGAGAGAGAGACACGGATGGAGAGAGAGACACGGGGAGAGAGAGACACGGGGAGAGAGACACGGGGAGAGAGAGACACGGGGAGAGAGAGACACCGGGGAGAGAGAGACACGGGGAGAGAGACACGGGGAGAGAGAGACACGGGGAGAGAAAGACACGGAGAGAGAGAGACACGGGGAGAGAGAGAGACACGGAGAGAGAGAGACACGGGGAGAGAGAGACACGGGGAGAGAGAGACACGGAGAGAGAGAGACACGGGAAAGAGAGACACGGGGTGAGAGAGACACGGTGAGAGAGAGAGACACGGGGAGAGAGAGAGACACGTGGAGAGAGACACGGGGTGAGAGACACGGGGTGAGAGAGACACGGGGAGAGAGAGACACGGGGAGAGAGAGACACGGGGAGAGAGACACGGGGAGAGAGAGACACGGGGAGAGAGAGACACGCGGAGAGAGAGAGACACGGATGGAGAGAGAGACACGGGGAGAGAGACACGGGGAGAGAGAGACACGGGGAGAGAGAGACACGGGGAGAGAGAGAGACACGGGGAGAGAGACACGGGGAGAGAGAGACACGGGGAGAGAGACACGGGGAGAGAGAGACACGGGGAGAGAGAGACACGGGGAGAGAGACACGGGGTGAGAGACACGGAGAGAGACACGGGGAGAGATACACGGTGAGAGGGAGAGACACGGGGAGAGAGAGAGACACGGGGAGAGAGAGAGACACGGGGAGAGAGAGACACAGGGAGAGAGAGACACGGGGAGAGAGAGACACGGGGAGAGAGAGAGACACGGGAAGAGAGAGAGACACGGGGAGAGAGAGAGACACGGGGAGAGAGAGACACGGGGAGAGAGAGAGACACGGGGAGAGAGAGACACGGAGAGAGAGAGACACATGGAGAGAGAGAGACACGGGGAGAGAGAGACACGGGGAGAGAGAGAGACACGGGGAGAGAGAGACACAGGGAGAGAGAGATACACGGGGAGAGAGAGACACGGGGAGAGAGAGACACGGGGAGAGAGAGAGACACGGGAAGAGAGAGAGACACGGGGAGAGAGAGACACAGGGAGAGAGAGAGAGACACGGGGAGAGAGAGACACGGGGAGAGAGAGACACGGGGAGAGAGAGACACGGGGAGAGAGAGAGACACGGGGAGAGAGAGACACGGGGAGAGAGAGACACGGGGAGAGAGAGACACGGGGAGAGAGAGAGACACGGGGAGAGAGAGAGACACGGGAAGAGAGAGAGACACGGGGAGAGAGAGACACGGGAAGAGAGAGAGACACGGGGAGAGAGATACACGGGGAGAGAGAGACACGGGGAGAGAGAGACACGGGGAGAGAGACACGGGGAGAGAGAGACACGGGGAGAGAGAGACACGGGGAGAGAGACACGGGGAGAGAGAGACACGGGGAGAGAGAGACACGCGGAGAGAGAGAGACACGGATGGAGAGAGAGACACGGGGAGAGAGACACGGGGAGAGAGAGACACGGGGAGAGAGAGACACGGGGAGAAAGACACGGGGAGAAAGAGAGACACGGGGAGAGAGAGACACGCGGAGAGAGAGAGACACGGATGGAGAGAGAGACACGGGGAGAGAGACACGGGGTGAGAGAGACACGGGGAGAGAGAGACACGGAGAGAGAGAGACACGGGAAAGAGAGACACGGGGTGAGAGAGACACGGGGAGAGAGAGAGACACGGGGAGAGAGACACGGGGAGAGAGACACGGAGAGAGACACGGGGAGAGATACACGGTGAGAGGGAGAGACACAGGGGGAGAGAGAGACACGGGGAGAGAGAGAGACACGGGGAGAGAGAGAGACACGGGGAGAGAGACACGGGGAGAGAGAGACACGGGGAGAGAGACACGGGGTGAGAGACACGGAGAGAGACACGGGGAGAGATACACGGTGAGAGGGAGAGACACGGGGAGAGAGAGAGACACGGGGAGAGAGAGAGACACGGGGAGAGAGAGAGACACGGGGAGAGAGAGACACAGGGAGAGAGAGACACGGGGAGAGAGAGACACGGGGAGAGAGAGAGACACGGGAAGAGAGAGAGACACGGGGAGAGAGAGAGACACGGGGAGAGAGAGACACAGGGAGAGAGAGAGACACGGGGAGAGAGAGACACGGGGAGAGAGAGACACATGGAGAGAGAGAGACACGGGGAGAGAGAGACACGGGGAGAGAGAGACACGGGGAGAGAGAGAGACACGGGAAGAGAGAGAGACACGGGGAGAGAGAGACACGGGAAGAGAGAGAGACACGGGGAGAGAGAGACACGGGGAGAGAGAGACACGGGGAGAGAGAGACACGCGGAGAGAGAGAGACACGGATGGAGAGAGAGACATGGGGAGAGAGAGACACGGGGAGAGAGACACGGGGAGAGAGAGACACGGGGAGAGAGAGACACGGGGAGAGAGAGACACGGGAGAGAAAGACACGGAGAGAGAGAGACACGGGGAGAGAGAGAGACACGAGAGAGAGAGACACGGGGAGAGAGAGACACGGGGAGAGAGAGACACGGAGAGAGAGAGACACGGGAAAGAGAGACACGGGGTGAGAGAGACACGGTGAGAGAGAGAGACACGGGGAGAGAGAGAGACACGTGGAGAGAGACACGGGGTGAGAGACACGGGGTGAGAGAGACACGGGGAGAGAGAGACACGGGAGAGAGACACGGGAGAGAGAGACACGGGGAGAGAGAGACACGGGGAGAGAGAGACACGGGAGAGAAAGACACGGGAGAGAAAGACACGGGGAGAGAAAGACACGGGGAGAGAGAGACACGGGGAGAGAGATACGGTGAGAGAGAGAGACACGGAGAGAGAGAGACACGGGGAGAAAGAGAGACACGGGGAGAGAGAGAGACACGGGGAGAGAGAGAGACACGGGGAGAGAGAGACACGGGGAGAGAGAGACACGGGGAAGAGAGAGACGGGGAGAGAGAGACACGGGGAGAGAGAGACACGGGGAGAGAGAGACACGGGGAGAGAGAGACACGGGGAGAGACACGGGGAGAGAGAGACACGGGGAGAGAGACACGGGGTGAGAGACACGGAGGAGACATGGGAGAGAGAGACACGGTGAGAGGGAGAGACACGGGGAGAGGGAGAGACACGGGGAGAGAGAGACACGGGGGGAGAGAGACACGGGGGGAGAGACACGGGGGGAGAGAGACACGGGGGGAGAGAGACACGGGGAGAGAGAGAGACACGGGGAGAGAGAGAGACACGGGGAGAGAGACACGGGGGAGAGAGACACGGGGAGAGAGACACGGGGAGTGGGTGGGTGAGTGGGTGAGTGGGTGAGTGGGTGGGTGGGTGGGTGGATGAGTGGGTGGGTGGATGGATGAGTGGGTGGGTGGATGGATGAGTGGGTGGGTGAGTGGGTGGGTGGGTGGGTGAGTGGGTGGGTGGATGAGTTGGTGGGTGGGTGGGTGAGTGGGTGGGTGTAAAAGTCGTATTTATAACTCGATGGGATGAAGGGGGTGGTCTTTGGGGTATTATCGTCAGTTGTCCGACGTTCCGCCTGTTGCTTTGGGGGTGCCTCCGGCAGGACCTTGTCTGGGTTAAATAATAGCGTGGGTGGTGTTAGCCAGTGGCTATACATTTGTGATTCTGTGTGTCTGTGTGTGTGTCTTTGTGTGTCTGTGTGTGTCTGTGTGTGTGTCTGTGTGTGTGTCTGTGTGTGTGTCTGTGTGTGTGTGTGTCTGTGTGTGTGTCTGTGTGTGTGTGTCTGTGTGTGTGATTCTGTGTGTCTGTGTGTGTGTGTCTGTGTGACTGTGTCTGTTTGTGTGTGTGTGTCTGTGTGTGTCTGTGTCTGTGTTGTGGAGCGTCATGTCATTTGATGTTCATTAAAACTGAGATTGTAACTAACTAATCTAATTAAACACGATGTGGATATATTACATTGTGAGTGTGTATGTGTGTGTGAGTGAGTGAGTGTATGAGTGAGTGTGTGTATGAGTGAGTGTGTGAGTGAGTGTGTGAGTGAGTGTGTGAGTGTATGAGTGAGTGAGTGTATGAGTGAGTGTGTGAGTGAGTGAGTATATGAGTGAGTGTATGAGTGAGTGAGTGGGTGAGTGAGTGTATGAGTGAGTGTATGAGTGAGTGAGTGTATGAGTGAGTGAGTGTATGAGTGAGTGTATGAGTGAGTGAGTGTATGAGTGAGTGTATGAGTGTATGAGTGAGTGTATGAGTGAGTGAGTGAGTGTATGAGTGAGTGTATGAGTGTGTGAGTGAGTGAGTGTATGAGTGAGTGAGTGTGTGAGTGAGTGAGTGTGTGAGTGAGTGTATGAGTGAGTGAGTGAGTGTATGAGTGAGTGTATGAGTGAGTGAGTGTATGAGTGAGTGAGTGTATGAGTGAGTGTATGAGTGAGTGAGTGTATGAGTGAGTGAGTGTATGAGTGAGTGTGTGAGTGAGTGTATGAGTGAGTGTGTGAGTGAGTGTATGAGTGAGTGTATGAGTGAGTGAGTGTATGAGTGAGTGTATGAGTGAGTGTATGAGTGAGTGAGTGTATGAGTGAGAATAATTTTATTGTTTTATATTTTTATTATTTTATTGTTTCCCTTCTACGTGGTGGTGACCTTACCCAAAGAACCAAGAATAATTATTTTATTGGTTTATATTTTTATTATTTTATTGTTTCCCTTCTACGTGGTGGTGGTGACCTTACCCAAAGAACCAAGAATAACATTCCACGCAGGTGCGAGGGCTTTAAATAATCATAATAATAAATAAAAAATTCCAAATCACGTTTCATTTCGAAACTTCAAAACCGGGTTTTTCGCTGCGCCTGAACGCCGCCGTTCCGGGCGATGTTCCTTGCTGAGGAACGTCAGCAGTGGTTCGTAGATTCTGGGTCTGGGTGTGGCGA
>NW_027422647.1:162997-215497 GCF_048934315.1 Petromyzon marinus
CCACACACACCACACACACCACACACACACACCACACCACACACACCACACACACCACACCACACACACCACACACACACACCACACACACACCACACACACCACACACACCACACACACACACCACACACACCACACACACTACACACCACACACACACCACACACACACCACACACACACACCACACACACACCACACACACCACACACACCACACACACACACCACACACACCACACACACCATACACACCCACACACACCACACCACACACACACCACACACACACACCACACACACCACACACACGACACTACACACACAGACACACACACACACACTACACACACACACCACACACACACACCACACACTCACACACACTACACACACACATTACACACACACACTACACACAGCACACACACACCACACACACCACACACACTACACACACTACACACCACACTACACCACACACACACACACACACACCACACACACACACCACACTACACACACACTACACACACCACACACACCACACACACTACACACACCACACACACTACACACACACCACACACATTACACACACACACTACACACAGCACACACACACCACACACACCACACACACACTACACACACCACACACACACACACCACACTACTCACCACACACCCCACACTACACACACACCACACACACCACACACACCACACACACACACACACCACACACACACTACACACACACCACACACCACACACACACACACCACACACACCACACTACATACACACTACACACACCACACACACCACACACACTACACACACTACACACCACACTACACCACACACACACACACACTACACACACACCACACACACTACACACACACACCACACACACACACACCACACACACCAGACACACACACCACACACACACCACACACACTACACACACACCACATACAGACACACACCACACAAACACAGACAAACACACCACACACAGACACACCACACCACACACCACACACACACCACACACACACCACACACACCACACACACCACACTACACACACCACACACACACACCACACTACACACACCACACAAACTCGCTGGGGAAGGATTTGATTTGAAGCTTTTCGCGAACGCAGCAATTAATATTCTTGGTTCTTTGGGTAAAGTCACCACCACGTAGAAGGGAAACAATAAAATAATAAAAATATAAAACAATAAAATTAGTATTCTTGGTTCTTTGGGTAAAGTTACCACCGCGTAGAAGGGAAACAATAAAATAATAAAAATATAAAACAATAAAATTAGTATTCTTGGTTCTTTGGGTAAATTCACCACCACGTTAGAAGGGAAACAATAAAATAATAAAAATATAAAACAATACAATTATTATTCTTGGTTCTTCCGGTAAAGTCACCACCACCACGTAGAAGGGAAACAATAAAATAATAAAAATATAAAACAATAAAATTATTATTCTTGGTTCTTTGGGTAAAGTCACCAGCACCACGTAGAAGGGAAACAATAAAATAATAAAAATATAAAACAATAAAATTATTATTCTTGGTTCTTTGGGTAAAGTCACCACCACCACGTAGAAGGGAAACAATAAAATAATAAAAATATAAAACAATAAAATTATTAAAATAATAAAAATATAAAACAATAAAATTATTATTCTTGGTTCTTTGGGTAAAGTCACCAGCACCACGTAGAAGGGAAACAATAAAAATATAAAACAATAAAATTATTATTCTTGGTTCTTTGGGTAAAGTCACCACCACCACGTAGAAGGGAAAAATAAAATAATAAAAATATAAAACAATAAAATTATTATTCTTGGTTCTTTGGGTAAAGTCACCACCACCACGTAGAAGGGAAAAATAAAATAATAAAAAATATAAATGCGTGTGTAAAACAATAAAATCGCCACGACGTTTAGAGCCTGAAAGATATATTTTATTGTTTTATTGTTTCAGCAGAATCAGCAGGAGAATCAGTAGGATAATCAGTAGGATAATCAGTAGGAGAATCAGTAGGATAATCAGCAGGATAATCAGTAGGATAATCAGTAAGATAATCAGCAGAATAATCAGTAGGATAATCAGTAAGATAATCAGCAGAATAATCAGTAGGATAATCAGTAGGAGAATCAGGAGAATCAGCAGAATAGTCAGTAGGATAATCAGTAAGATAATCAGCAGAATAATCAGTAGGATAATCAGTAAGATAATCAGCAGGATAATCAGTAGGAGAATCAGGAGAATCAGCAGAATAGTCAGTAGGATAATCAGTTGGAGAATCAGTAGGAGAATCAGTAGGATAATCAGTAGGAGAAACAGTAGGTTCATCAGTAGGATAATCAGTAGGAGAATCAGTAGGATAATCAGTAGGATAATCAGTAGGAGAATCAGCAGGAGAATCAGTAGGATAATCAGTAGGAGAATCGGCAGGAGAATCAGTAGGAGAATCAGGAGAATCAGCAGGAGAATCAGTAGGAGAATCAGGAGAATCAGTAGGATAATTAGTAGGATAATCAGTAGGAGAATCAGTAGGAGAATCAGTAGGAGAATGAGTAGGATAATCAGTAGGAGAATCAGTAGGATAATCAGTAGGAGAATAAGTAGGAGAATCAGCAGGATAATCAGGATAATCAGGATAATCAGTAGGAGAATCAGCAGGATAATCAGTAGGATAATCAGTAGGAGAATCAGTAAAATAATCAATAGGACAATGAGTAGGATAATCAGTAGGATAATCAGTAGGAGAATCAGTAGGAGAATCAGCAGGATAATCAGCAGGATAATCAGTAGGATAATCAGTAGGATAATCGGTAGGAGAATCAGCAGGAGAATCAGTAGGAGAATCAGTATGATAATCAGTAGGACAATCAGTAGGAGAATCAGTAGGAGAATCAGCAGGATAATCAGTAGGAGAATCAGCAGGAGAATCAGTAGGATAATCAGTAGGAGAATCAGTAGGATAATCAGTAGGAGAATCAGGATAATCAGTAAGATAATCAGTAGGAAAATCAGTAGGAGAATCAGCAGGATAATCAGTAGGAGAATCAGCAGGATAATCAGTAGGAGAATCAGTAGGAGAATCAGGAGAATCAGCAGAATAATCAGTAGGATAATCAGTAGGATAATCAGTAGGATAATCAGTAGGAGAATCAGTAGGAGAATCAGCAGGATAATCAGTAGGAGAATCAGGATAATCAGTAGGATAATAAGTAGGATAATCAGTGGGAGAATCAGCAGGATAATCAGTAGGAGAATTAGTAGGATAATCAGTAACCTTAAATACTATCACGTACCTCTTAAATACTATCACGTACCCCTTAAATACTATCACGTACCTCTTAAATAATATCACGTACCCATTAAATACTATCACGTACCTCTTAAACACTATCACGTACCCCTTAAATACTATCACGTACCCCTTAAATACTATCACGTGTCTCTTAAATACTATCACGTACCTCTTAAATACTATCACGTGTCTTTTAAATACTCTCACGTACCTCTTAAATACTCTCACGTACCTCTTAAATATTCTCACGTACCCCTTAAATACTATCACGTGTCTCTTAAATACTATCACGTACCTCTTAAATACTATCACGTACGCATTAAATACTATCACGTACCTCTTAAATACTATCACGTACCTCTTAAATACTATCACGTGCCTCTTAAATACTATCACGTACCTCTTAAATACTACCACGTACCTCTTAAATACTATCACGTATCCTTTAAATACTATCACGTACCTCTTAAATACTATCACGTGTCTCTTAAATACTATCACGTACCTCTTAAATACTATCACGTGTCTTTTAAATACTCTCACGTACCTCTTAAATACTCTCACGTACCTCTTAAATATTCTCACGTACCCCTTAAATACTATCACGTGTCTCTTAAATACTATCACGTACCTCTTAAATACTATCACGTACGCATTAAATACTATCACGTACCTCTTAAATACTATCACGTACCTCTTAAATACTATCACGTGCCTCTTAAATACTATCACGTACCTCTTAAATACTACCACGTACCTCTTAAATACTATCACGTATCCTTTAAATACTATCACGTACCTCTTAAATACTATCACGTGTCTCTTAAATACTATCACGTACCTCTTAAATACTATCACGTACCTCTTAAATACTATCACGTACCTCTTAAATACTACCACGTACCTCTTAAATACTATCACGTATCCTTTAAATACTCTCACGTACCTCTTAAATACTATCACGTGTCTCTTAAATACCATCACGTACCTCTTAAATACTATCACGTACCTCTTAAATACTATCACGTACCTCTTAAATACTATCACGTGCCTCTTAAATACTATCACGTACCTCTTAAATACTATCACGTGCCTCTTAAATACAATCACGTACCCCTTAAATACTATCACGTACCTCTTAAATACTATCACGTGTCTCTTAAATACTATCACGTGTCTCTTAAATACTATCACGTACCCATTAAATACTATCACGTGTCTCTTAAATACTATCACATACCTCTTAAATACTCTCACGTACCTCTTAAATACTATCACGTGTCTCTTAAATACTATCACGTACCCATTAAATACTATCACGTACCTCTTAAATACCCTCACGTACCCATTAAATACTCTCACGTACCCCTTAAATACTATCACGTACATCTTAAATACTATCACGTGTCTCTTAAATACTATCACGTACCCCTTAAATACTATCACGTACCTCTTAAACACTATCACGTACCTCTTAAATACTATCACGTACCTCTTAAATACTCTCACGTACCCCTTAAATACTATCACGTATCTCTTAAATACTATCACGTACCTCTTAAATACTATCACGTACCTCTTAAATACTATCACGTACCCATAAAATACTCTCACGTACCCATTAAATACTCTCACGTACCCATTAAATACTATCACGTACCTCTTAAATACTATCACGTACCTCTTAAATACTTTCACGTGTCTCTTAAATACTATCACGTACCTCTTAAATACTATCACGTACCTCTTAAAGACCATCACGTGTCTCTTAAATACTCTCACGTACCTCTTAAATACTATCACGTACCTCTTAAATACTACCACGTACCTCTTAAATACTATAACGTGCCTCTTAAATACTCTCACGTACCTCTTAAATACGATCACGTACCTCTTAAATACTATCACGTACCTCTTAAATACTATCACGTACCTCTTAAATACTATCACGTACCTCTTAAATACTATCACGTACCTCTTAAATACTACCACGTACCTCTTAAATACTATCACATGCCTCTTAAATACTCTCACGTACCTCTTAAATACTATCACGTACCTCTTAAATACTATCACGTACCCCTTAAATACTATCACGTACCTCTTAAATACTCTCACGTACCTCTTAAATACTATCAAGTGCCTCTTAAATACTATCCCGTACCCCTTAAATACTATCACGTATCCTTTAAATACTATCACGTACCTCTTAAATACCCTCACGTACCCATTAAATACTCTCACGTACCCCTTAAATACTATCACGTACATCTTAAATACTATCACGTGTCTCTTAAATACTATCACGTACCCCTTAAATACTATCACGTACCTCTTAAACACTATCACGTACCTCTTAAATACTATCACGTACCTCTTAAATACTCTCACGTACCCCTTAAATACTATCACGTATCTCTTAAATACTATCACGTACCTCTTAAATACTATCACGTACCTCTTAAATACTATCACGTACCCATAAAATACTCTCACGTACCCATTAAATACTCTCACGTACCCATTAAATACTATCACGTACCTCTTAAATACTATCACGTACCTCTTAAATACTTTCACGTGTCTCTTAAATACTATCACGTACCTCTTAAATACTATCACGTACCTCTTAAAGACCATCACGTGTCTCTTAAATACTCTCACGTACCTCTTAAATACTATCACGTACCTCTTAAATACTACCACGTACCTCTTAAATACTATAACGTGCCTCTTAAATACTCTCACGTACCTCTTAAATACGATCACGTACCTCTTAAATACTATCACGTACCTCTTAAATACTATCACGTACCTCTTAAATACTATCACGTACCTCTTAAATACTATCACGTACCTCTTAAATACTACCACGTACCTCTTAAATACTATCACATGCCTCTTAAATACTCTCACGTACCTCTTAAATACTATCACGTACCTCTTAAATACTATCACGTACCCCTTAAATACTATCACGTACCTCTTAAATACTCTCACGTACCTCTTAAATACTATCAAGTGCCTCTTAAATACTATCCCGTACCCCTTAAATACTATCACGTATCCTTTAAATACTATCACGTACCTCTTAAATACTATCACGTGTCTCTTAAATACTGTCACGTAACCTTTAAATACTATCACGTACCTCTTAAATACTATCACGTACCCATTAAATACTCTCACGTACCCATTAAATACTCTCACGTACCCATTAAATACTATCACGTACCTATTAAATACTATCACGTACCTCTTAAATACTATCACGTACCTCTTAAATACTATCACGTACCTCTTAAATACTATCACGTGTCTCTTAAACACTATCACGTACCCATTAAATACTATCACGTACCCATTAAATACTATCACGTACCTCTTAAATACTATCACGTACCCATTAAATACTCTCACGTACCCATTAAATACTATCACGTACCTATTAAATACTATCACGTACCTCTTAAATACTATCACGTACCTCTTAAATACTATCACGTACCTCTTAAATACTATCACGTGCCCCTTAAACACTATCACGTGCCCCTTAAATACTCTCACGTCCCCATTAAATACTATCACGTACCCATTAAATACTATCACGTACCCATTAAATACTATCACGTACCTCTTAAATACTATCACGTACCTCTTAAATACTATCACGTGTCTCTTAAATACTCTCACGTACCCCTTAAATACTATCACGTACCTCTTAAATACTATCACGTGTCTCTTAAATACTATCACGTGTCTCTTAAATACTATCACGTACCGATTAAATACTATCACGTGTCTCTTAAATACTCTCACGTGTCTCTTAAATACTATCACGTACCCATTAAATACTATCACGTGTCTCTTAAATACTATCACGTACCTCTTAAATACTCTCACGTACCTCTTAAATACTATCACGTGTCTCTTAAATACTATCACGTACCCATTAAATACTATCACGTACCTCTTAAATACCCTCACGTACCCATTAAATACTCTCACGTACCCCTTAAATACTATCACGTACATCTTAAATACTATCACGTGTCTCTTAAATACTATCACGTACCCCTTAAATACTATCACGTACCTCTTAAACACTATCACGTACCTCTTAAATACTATCACGTACCTCTTAAATACTCTCACGTACCCCTTAAATACTATCACGTATCTCTTAAATACTATCACGTACCTCTTAAATACTATCACGTACCTCTTAAATACTATCACGTACCCATAAAATACTCTCACGTACCCATTAAATACTCTCACGTACCCATTAAATACTATCACGTACCTCTTAAATACTATCACGTACCTCTTAAATACTTTCACGTGTCTCTTAAATACTATCATGTACCTCTTAAATACTATCACGTACCTCTTAAAGACCATCACGTGTCTCTTAAATACTCTCACGTACCTCTTAAATACTATCACGTACCTCTTAAATACTACCACGTACCTCTTAAATACTATAACGTGCCTCTTAAATACTCTCACGTACCTCTTAAATACGATCACGTACCTCTTAAATACTATCACGTACCTCTTAAATACTATCACGTACCTCTTAAATACTATCACGTACCTCTTAAATACTATCACGTACCTCTTAAATACTACCACGTACCTCTTAAATACTATCACATGCCTCTTAAATACTCTCACGTACCTCTTAAATACTATCACGTACCTCTTAAATACTATCACGTACCCCTTAAATACTATCACGTACCTCTTAAATACTCTCACGTACCTCTTAAATACTATCAAGTGCCTCTTAAATACTATCCCGTACCCCTTAAATACTATCACGTATCCTTTAAATACTATCACGTACCTCTTAAATACTATCACGTGTCTCTTAAATACTGTCACGTAACCTTTAAATACTATCACGTACCTCTTAAATACTATCACGTACCCATTAAATACTCTCACGTACCCATTAAATACTCTCACGTACCCATTAAATACTATCACGTACCTATTAAATACTATCACGTACCTCTTAAATACTATCACGTACCTCTTAAATACTATCACGTACCTCTTAAATACTATCACGTGTCTCTTAAACACTATCACGTACCCATTAAATACTATCACGTACCCATTAAATACTATCACGTACCTCTTAAATACTATCACGTACCCATTAAATACTCTCACGTACCCATTAAATACTATCACGTACCTATTAAATACTATCACGTACCTCTTAAATACTATCACGTACCTCTTAAATACTATCACGTACCTCTTAAATACTATCACGTGCCCCTTAAACACTATCACGTGCCCCTTAAATACTCTCACGTCCCCATTAAATACTATCACGTACCCATTAAATACTATCACGTACCCATTAAATACTATCACGTACCTCTTAAATACTATCACGTACCTCTTAAATACTATCACGTGTCTCTTAAATACTCTCACGTACCCCTTAAATACTATCACGTACCTCTTAAATACTATCACGTGTCTCTTAAATACTATCACGTGTCTCTTAAATACTATCACGTACCGATTAAATACTATCACGTGTCTCTTAAATACTCTCACGTGTCTCTTAAATACTATCACGTACCCATTAAATACTATCACGTGTCTCTTAAATACTATCACGTACCTCTTAAATACTCTCACGTACCTCTTAAATACTATCACGTGTCTCTTAAATACTATCACGTACCCATTAAATACTATCACGTACCTCTTAAATACCCTCACGTACCCATTAAATACTCTCACGTACCCCTTAAATACTATCACGTACATCTTAAATACTATCACGTGTCTCTTAAATACTATCACGTACCCCTTAAATACTATCACGTACCTCTTAAACACTATCACGTACCTCTTAAATACTATCACGTACCTCTTAAATACTCTCACGTACCCCTTAAATACTATCACGTACCCCTTAAATACTATCACGTACCTCTTAAATACTAACACGTGTCTCTTAAATACTATCACGTACCCATAAAATACTCTCACGTACCCATTAAATACTCTCACGTACCCATTAAATACTATCACGTACCTCTTAAATACTATCACGTACCTCTTAAATACTTTCACGTGTCTCTTAAATACTATCACGTACCTCTTAAATACTATCACGTACCCCTTAAATACTATCACGTGCCTCTTAAATACTATCACGTACCCGTTAAATACTATCACGTGCCTCTTAAATACTATCACGTACCTCTTAAATACTTTCACGTACCTCTTAAATACTGTCACGTGTCTCTTAAATACTCTCACGTACCCCTTAAATACTATCACGTACCTCTTAAATACTATCACGTGTCTCTTAAATACTATCACGTGTCTCTTAAATACTATCACGTACCGATTAAATACTATCACGTGTCTCTTAAATACTCTCACGTGTCTCTTAAATACTATCACGTACCCATTAAATACTATCACGTGTCTCTTAAATACTATCACGTACCTCTTAAATACTCTCACGTACCTCTTAAATACTATCACGTGTCTCTTAAATACTATCACGTACCCATTAAATACTCTCACGTACCTCTTAAATACTCTCACGTACCTCTTAAATATTCTCACGTACCCCTTAAATACTATCACGTGTCTCTTAAATACTATCACGTACCTCTTAAATACTATCACGTACGCATTAAATACTATCACGTACCTCTTAAATACTATCACGTACCTCTTAAATACTATCACGTGCCTCTTAAATACTATCACGTACCTCTTAAATACTACCACGTACCTCTTAAATACTATCACGTATCCTTTAAATACTATCACGTACCTCTTAAATACTATCACGTGTCTCTTAAATACTATCACGTACCTCTTAAATACTATCACGTGTCTTTTAAATACTCTCACGTACCTCTTAAATACTCTCACGTACCTCTTAAATATTCTCACGTACCCCTTAAATACTATCACGTGTCTCTTAAATACTATCACGTACCTCTTAAATACTATCACGTACGCATTAAATACTATCACGTACCTCTTAAATACTATCACGTACCTCTTAAATACTATCACGTGCCTCTTAAATACTATCACGTACCTCTTAAATACTACCACGTACCTCTTAAATACTATCACGTATCCTTTAAATACTATCACGTACCTCTTAAATACTATCACGTGTCTCTTAAATACTATCACGTACCTCTTAAATACTATCACGTACCTCTTAAATACTATCACGTACCTCTTAAATACTACCACGTACCTCTTAAATACTATCACGTATCCTTTAAATACTCTCACGTACCTCTTAAATACTATCACGTGTCTCTTAAATACCATCACGTACCTCTTAAATACTATCACGTACCTCTTAAATACTATCACGTACCTCTTAAATACTATCACGTGCCTCTTAAATACTATCACGTACCTCTTAAATACTATCACGTGCCTCTTAAATACAATCACGTACCCCTTAAATACTATCACGTACCTCTTAAATACTATCACGTGTCTCTTAAATACTATCACGTGTCTCTTAAATACTATCACGTACCCATTAAATACTATCACGTGTCTCTTAAATACTATCACATACCTCTTAAATACTCTCACGTACCTCTTAAATACTATCACGTGTCTCTTAAATACTATCACGTACCCATTAAATACTATCACGTACCTCTTAAATACCCTCACGTACCCATTAAATACTCTCACGTACCCCTTAAATACTATCACGTACATCTTAAATACTATCACGTGTCTCTTAAATACTATCACGTACCCCTTAAATACTATCACGTACCTCTTAAACACTATCACGTACCTCTTAAATACTATCACGTACCTCTTAAATACTCTCACGTACCCCTTAAATACTATCACGTATCTCTTAAATACTATCACGTACCTCTTAAATACTATCACGTACCTCTTAAATACTATCACGTACCCATAAAATACTCTCACGTACCCATTAAATACTCTCACGTACCCATTAAATACTATCACGTACCTCTTAAATACTATCACGTACCTCTTAAATACTTTCACGTGTCTCTTAAATACTATCACGTACCTCTTAAATACTATCACGTACCTCTTAAAGACCATCACGTGTCTCTTAAATACTCTCACGTACCTCTTAAATACTATCACGTACCTCTTAAATACTACCACGTACCTCTTAAATACTATAACGTGCCTCTTAAATACTCTCACGTACCTCTTAAATACGATCACGTACCTCTTAAATACTATCACGTACCTCTTAAATACTATCACGTACCTCTTAAATACTATCACGTACCTCTTAAATACTATCACGTACCTCTTAAATACTACCACGTACCTCTTAAATACTATCACATGCCTCTTAAATACTCTCACGTACCTCTTAAATACTATCACGTACCTCTTAAATACTATCACGTACCCCTTAAATACTATCACGTACCTCTTAAATACTCTCACGTACCTCTTAAATACTATCAAGTGCCTCTTAAATACTATCCCGTACCCCTTAAATACTATCACGTATCCTTTAAATACTATCACGTACCTCTTAAATACCCTCACGTACCCATTAAATACTCTCACGTACCCCTTAAATACTATCACGTACATCTTAAATACTATCACGTGTCTCTTAAATACTATCACGTACCCCTTAAATACTATCACGTACCTCTTAAACACTATCACGTACCTCTTAAATACTATCACGTACCTCTTAAATACTCTCACGTACCCCTTAAATACTATCACGTATCTCTTAAATACTATCACGTACCTCTTAAATACTATCACGTACCTCTTAAATACTATCACGTACCCATAAAATACTCTCACGTACCCATTAAATACTCTCACGTACCCATTAAATACTATCACGTACCTCTTAAATACTATCACGTACCTCTTAAATACTTTCACGTGTCTCTTAAATACTATCACGTACCTCTTAAATACTATCACGTACCTCTTAAAGACCATCACGTGTCTCTTAAATACTCTCACGTACCTCTTAAATACTATCACGTACCTCTTAAATACTACCACGTACCTATTAAATACTATAACGTGCCTCTTAAATACTCTCACGTACCTCTTAAATACGATCACGTACCTCTTAAATACTATCACGTACCTCTTAAATACTATCACGTACCTCTTAAATACTATCACGTACCTCTTAAATACTATCACGTACCTCTTAAATACTACCACGTACCTCTTAAATACTATCACATGCCTCTTAAATACTCTCACGTACCTCTTAAATACTATCACGTACCTCTTAAATACTATCACGTACCCCTTAAATACTATCACGTACCTCTTAAATACTCTCACGTACCTCTTAAATACTATCAAGTGCCTCTTAAATACTATCCCGTACCCCTTAAATACTATCACGTATCCTTTAAATACTATCACGTACCTCTTAAATACTATCACGTGTCTCTTAAATACTGTCACGTAACCTTTAAATACTATCACGTACCTCTTAAATACTATCACGTACCCATTAAATACTCTCACGTACCCATTAAATACTCTCACGTACCCATTAAATACTATCACGTACCTATTAAATACTATCACGTACCTCTTAAATACTATCACGTACCTCTTAAATACTATCACGTACCTCTTAAATACTATCACGTGTCTCTTAAACACTATCACGTACCCATTAAATACTATCACGTACCCATTAAATACTATCACGTACCTCTTAAATACTATCACGTACCCATTAAATACTCTCACGTACCCATTAAATACTATCACGTACCTATTAAATACTATCACGTACCTCTTAAATACTATCACGTACCTCTTAAATACTATCACGTGCCCCTTAAACACTATCACGTGCCCCTTAAATACTCTCACGTCCCCATTAAATACTATCACGTACCCATTAAATACTATCACGTACCCATTAAATACTATCACGTACCTCTTAAATACTATCACGTACCTCTTAAATACTATCACGTGTCTCTTAAATACTCTCACGTACCCCTTAAATACTATCACGTACCTCTTAAATACTATCACGTGTCTCTTAAATACTATCACGTGTCTCTTAAATACTATCACGTACCGATTAAATACTATCACGTGTCTCTTAAATACTCTCACGTGTCTCTTAAATACTATCACGTACCCATTAAATACTATCACGTGTCTCTTAAATACTATCACGTACCTCTTAAATACTCTCACGTACCTCTTAAATACTATCACGTGTCTCTTAAATACTATCACGTACCCATTAAATACTATCACGTACCTCTTAAATACCCTCACGTACCCATTAAATACTCTCACGTACCCCTTAAATACTATCACGTACATCTTAAATACTATCACGTGTCTCTTAAATACTATCACGTACCCCTTAAATACTATCACGTACCTCTTAAACACTATCACGTACCTCTTAAATACTATCACGTACCTCTTAAATACTCTCACGTACCCCTTAAATACTATCACGTATCTCTTAAATACTATCACGTACCTCTTAAATACTATCACGTACCTCTTAAATACTATCACGTACCCATAAAATACTCTCACGTACCCATTAAATACTCTCACGTACCCATTAAATACTATCACGTACCTCTTAAATACTATCACGTACCTCTTAAATACTTTCACGTGTCTCTTAAATACTATCATGTACCTCTTAAATACTATCACGTACCTCTTAAAGACCATCACGTGTCTCTTAAATACTCTCACGTACCTCTTAAATACTATCACGTACCTCTTAAATACTACCACGTACCTCTTAAATACTATAACGTGCCTCTTAAATACTCTCACGTACCTCTTAAATACGATCACGTACCTCTTAAATACTATCACGTACCTCTTAAATACTATCACGTACCTCTTAAATACTATCACGTACCTCTTAAATACTATCACGTACCTCTTAAATACTACCACGTACCTCTTAAATACTATCACATGCCTCTTAAATACTCTCACGTACCTCTTAAATACTATCACGTACCTCTTAAATACTATCACGTACCCCTTAAATACTATCACGTACCTCTTAAATACTCTCACGTACCTCTTAAATACTATCAAGTGCCTCTTAAATACTATCCCGTACCCCTTAAATACTATCACGTATCCTTTAAATACTATCACGTACCTCTTAAATACTATCACGTGTCTCTTAAATACTGTCACGTAACCTTTAAATACTATCACGTACCTCTTAAATACTATCACGTACCCATTAAATACTCTCACGTACCCATTAAATACTCTCACGTACCCATTAAATACTATCACGTACCTATTAAATACTATCACGTACCTCTTAAATACTATCACGTACCTCTTAAATACTATCACGTACCTCTTAAATACTATCACGTGTCTCTTAAACACTATCACGTACCCATTAAATACTATCACGTACCCATTAAATACTATCACGTACCTCTTAAATACTATCACGTACCCATTAAATACTCTCACGTACCCATTAAATACTATCACGTACCTATTAAATACTATCACGTACCTCTTAAATACTATCACGTACCTCTTAAATACTATCACGTACCTCTTAAATACTATCACGTGCCCCTTAAACACTATCACGTGCCCCTTAAATACTCTCACGTCCCCATTAAATACTATCACGTACCCATTAAATACTATCACGTACCCATTAAATACTATCACGTACCTCTTAAATACTATCACGTACCTCTTAAATACTATCACGTGTCTCTTAAATACTCTCACGTACCCCTTAAATACTATCACGTACCTCTTAAATACTATCACGTGTCTCTTAAATACTATCACGTGTCTCTTAAATACTATCACGTACCGATTAAATACTATCACGTGTCTCTTAAATACTCTCACGTGTCTCTTAAATACTATCACGTACCCATTAAATACTATCACGTGTCTCTTAAATACTATCACGTACCTCTTAAATACTCTCACGTACCTCTTAAATACTATCACGTGTCTCTTAAATACTATCACGTACCCATTAAATACTATCACGTACCTCTTAAATACCCTCACGTACCCATTAAATACTCTCACGTACCCCTTAAATACTATCACGTACATCTTAAATACTATCACGTGTCTCTTAAATACTATCACGTACCCCTTAAATACTATCACGTACCTCTTAAACACTATCACGTACCTCTTAAATACTATCACGTACCTCTTAAATACTCTCACGTACCCCTTAAATACTATCACGTACCCCTTAAATACTATCACGTACCTCTTAAATACTAACACGTGTCTCTTAAATACTATCACGTACCCATAAAATACTCTCACGTACCCATTAAATACTCTCACGTACCCATTAAATACTATCACGTACCTCTTAAATACTATCACGTACCTCTTAAATACTTTCACGTGTCTCTTAAATACTATCACGTACCTCTTAAATACTATCACGTACCCCTTAAATACTATCACGTGCCTCTTAAATACTATCACGTACCCGTTAAATACTATCACGTGCCTCTTAAATACTATCACGTACCTCTTAAATACTTTCACGTACCTCTTAAATACTGTCACGTGTCTCTTAAATACTCTCACGTACCCCTTAAATACTATCACGTACCTCTTAAATACTATCACGTGTCTCTTAAATACTATCAAGTGCCTCTTAAATACTATCCCGTACCCCTTAAATACTATCACGTATCCTTTAAATACTATCACGTACCTCTTAAATACTATCACGTGTCTCTTAAATACTGTCACGTAACCTTTAAATACTATCACGTACCTCTTAAATACTATCACGTACCCATTAAATACTCTCACGTACCCATTAAATACTCTCACGTACCCATTAAATACTATCACGTACCTATTAAATACTATCACGTACCTCTTAAATACTATCACGTACCTCTTAAATACTATCACGTACCTCTTAAATACTATCACGTGTCTCTTAAACACTATCACGTACCCATTAAATACTATCACGTACCCATTAAATACTATCACGTACCTCTTAAATACTATCACGTACCCATTAAATACTCTCACGTACCCATTAAATACTATCACGTACCTATTAAATACTATCACGTACCTCTTAAATACTATCACGTACCTCTTAAATACTATCACGTACCTCTTAAATACTATCACGTGCCCCTTAAACACTATCACGTGCCCCTTAAATACTCTCACGTCCCCATTAAATACTATCACGTACCCATTAAATACTATCACGTACCCATTAAATACTATCACGTACCTCTTAAATACTATCACGTACCTCTTAAATACTATCACGTGTCTCTTAAATACTCTCACGTACCCCTTAAATACTATCACGTACCTCTTAAATACTATCACGTGTCTCTTAAATACTATCACGTGTCTCTTAAATACTATCACGTACCGATTAAATACTATCACGTGTCTCTTAAATACTCTCACGTGTCTCTTAAATACTATCACGTACCCATTAAATACTATCACGTGTCTCTTAAATACTATCACGTACCTCTTAAATACTCTCACGTACCTCTTAAATACTATCACGTGTCTCTTAAATACTATCACGTACCCATTAAATACTATCACGTACCTCTTAAATACCCTCACGTACCCATTAAATACTCTCACGTACCCCTTAAATACTATCACGTACATCTTAAATACTATCACGTGTCTCTTAAATACTATCACGTACCCCTTAAATACTATCACGTACCTCTTAAACACTATCACGTACCTCTTAAATACTATCACGTACCTCTTAAATACTCTCACGTACCCCTTAAATACTATCACGTACCCCTTAAATACTATCACGTACCTCTTAAATACTAACACGTGTCTCTTAAATACTATCACGTACCCATAAAATACTCTCACGTACCCATTAAATACTCTCACGTACCCATTAAATACTATCACGTACCTCTTAAATACTATCACGTACCTCTTAAATACTTTCACGTGTCTCTTAAATACTATCACGTACCTCTTAAATACTATCACGTACCCCTTAAATACTATCACGTGCCTCTTAAATACTATCACGTACCCGTTAAATACTATCACGTGCCTCTTAAATACTATCACGTACCTCTTAAATACTTTCACGTACCTCTTAAATACTGTCACGTGTCTCTTAAATACTCTCACGTACCCCTTAAATACTATCACGTACCTCTTAAATACTATCACGTGTCTCTTAAATACTATCACGTGTCTCTTAAATACTATCACGTACCGATTAAATACTATCACGTGTCTCTTAAATACTCTCACGTGTCTCTTAAATACTATCACGTACCCATTAAATACTATCACGTGTCTCTTAAATACTATCACGTACCTCTTAAATACTCTCACGTACCTCTTAAATACTATCACGTGTCTCTTAAATACTATCACGTACCCATTAAATACTATCACGTACCTCTTAAATACCCTCACGTACCCATTAAATACTCTCACGTACCCCTTAAATACTATCACGTACATCTTAAATACTATCACGTGTCTCTTAAATACTATCACGTACCCCTTAAATACTATCACGTACCTCTTAAACACTATCACGTACCTCTTAAATACTATCACGTACCTCTTAAATACTATCACGTACCTCTTAAATACTACCACGTACCTCTTAAATACTATAACGTGCCTCTTAAATACTCTCACGTACCTCTTAAATACGATCACGTACCTCTTAAATACTATCACGTACCTCTTAAATACTATCACGTACCTCTTAAATACTATCACGTACCTCTTAAATACTACCACGTACCTCTTAAATACTATCACATGCCTCTTAAATACTCTCACGTACCTCTTAAATACTATCACGTACCTCTTAAATACTATCACGTACCCCTTAAATACTATCACGTACCTCTTAAATACTCTCACGTACCTCTTAAATACTATCAAGTGCCTCTTAAATACTATCCCGTACCCCTTAAATACTATCACGTATCCTTTAAATACTATCACGTACCTCTTAAATACTATCACGTGTCTCTTAAATACTGTCACGTAACCTTTAAATACTATCACGTACCTCTTAAATACTATCACGTACCCATTAAATACTCTCACGTACCCATTAAATACTCTCACGTACCCATTAAATACTATCACGTACCTATTAAATACTATCACGTACCTCTTAAATACTATGACGTACCTCTTAAATACTATCACGTACCTCTTAAATACTATCACGTGTCTCTTAAACACTATCACGTACCCATTAAATACTATCACGTACCCATTAAATACTATCACGTACCTCTTAAATACTATCACGTACCCATTAAATACTCTCACGTACCCATTAAATACTATCACGTACCTATTAAATACTATCACGTACCTCTTAAATACTATCACGTACCTCTTAAATACTATCACGTGCCCCTTAAACACTATCACGTGCCCCTTAAATACTCTCACGTCCCCATTAAATACTATCACGTACCCATTAAATACTATCACGTACCCATTAAATACTATCACGTACCTCTTAAATACTATCACGTACCTCTTAAATACTATCACGTGTCTCTTAAATACTCTCACGTACCCCTTAAATACTATCACGTACCTCTTAAATACTATCACGTGTCTCTTAAATACTATCACGTGTCTCTTAAATACTATCACGTACCGATTAAATACTATCACGTGTCTCTTAAATACTCTCACGTGTCTCTTAAATACTATCACGTACCCATTAAATACTATCACGTGTCTCTTAAATACTATCACGTACCTCTTAAATACTCTCACGTACCTCTTAAATACTATCACGTGTCTCTTAAATACTATCACGTACCCATTAAATACTATCACGTACCTCTTAAATACCCTCACGTACCCATTAAATACTCTCACGTACCCCTTAAATACTATCACGTACATCTTAAATACTATCACGTGTCTCTTAAATACTATCACGTACCCCTTAAATACTATCACGTACCTCTTAAACACTATCACGTACCTCTTAAATACTATCACGTACCTCTTAAATACTCTCACGTACCCCTTAAATACTATCACGTACCCCTTAAATACTATCACGTACCTCTTAAATACTAACACGTGTCTCTTAAATACTATCACGTACCCATAAAATACTCTCACGTACCCATTAAATACTCTCACGTACCCATTAAATACTATCACGTACCTCTTAAATACTATCACGTACCTCTTAAATACTTTCACGTGTCTCTTAAATACTATCACGTACCTCTTAAATACTATCACGTACCCCTTAAATACTATCACGTGCCTCTTAAATACTATCACGTACCCGTTAAATACTATCACGTGCCTCTTAAATACTATCACGTACCTCTTAAATACTTTCACGTACCTCTTAAATACTGTCACGTGTCTCTTAAATACTCTCACGTACCCCTTAAATACTATCACGTACCTCTTAAATACTATCACGTGTCTCTTAAATACTATCACGTGTCTCTTAAATACTATCACGTACCGATTAAATACTATCACGTGTCTCTTAAATACTCTCACGTGTCTCTTAAATACTATCACGTACCCATTAAATACTATCACGTGTCTCTTAAATACTATCACGTACCTCTTAAATACTCTCACGTACCTCTTAAATACTATCACGTGTCTCTTAAATACTATCACGTACCCATTAAATACTATCACGTACCTCTTAAATACCCTCACGTACCCATTAAATACTCTCACGTACCCCTTAAATACTATCACGTACATCTTAAATACTATCACGTGTCTCTTAAATACTATCACGTACCCCTTAAATACTATCACGTACCTCTTAAACACTATCACGTACCTCTTAAATACTATCACGTACCTCTTAAATACTATCACGTACCTCTTAAATACTCTCACGTACCCCTTAAATACTATCACGTACCCCTTAAATACTATCACGTACCTCTTAAATACTAACATGTGTCTCTTAAATACTATCACGTACCCATAAAATACTCTCACGTACCCATTAAATACTCTCACGTACCCATTAAATACTATCACGTACCTCTTAAATACTATCACGTACCTCTTAAATACTTTCACGTGTCTCTTAAATACTATCACGTACCTCTTAAATACTATCACGTACCCCTTAAATACTATCACGTGCCTCTTAAATACTATCACGTACCCGTTAAATACTATCACGTGCCTCTTAAATACTATCACGTACCTCTTAAATACTTTCACGTACCTCTTAAATACTGTCACGTGTCTCTTAAATACTATCACGTACCTCTTAAATACTATCACGTACCCCTTAAATACTATCACGTACCCCTTAAATACTATAACGTACCTCTGAAATACTATCACGTACCTCTTAAATACCATCACGTGTCTCTTAAATACTCTCACGTACCTCTTAAATACTATCACGTACCTCTTAAATACTACCACGTACCTCTTAAATACTATAACGTGCCTCTTAAATACTCTCACGTACCTCTTAAATACTATCACGTACCTCTTAAATACTCTCACGTACCCCTTAAATACTATCACGTACCCCTTATATACTATCACGTACCTCTTAAATACTAACACGTGTCTCTTAAATACTATCACGTATCTCTTAAATACTATCACGTACCTCTTAAATACTTTCACGTGTCTCTTAAATACTATCACGTACCTCTTAAATACTATCACGTACCTCTTAAATACTATCACGTACCTCTTAAATACTTTCACGTGTCTCTTAAATACTCTCACGTACCTCGTTAATACTACCACGTACCTCTTAAATACTATCACGCACCTCTTAAATACTATCACGTACCTCTTAAATACTATCACGTGTCTCTTAAATACTATCACGTACCCCTTAAATACTATCACGTGTCTCTTAAATACTATCACGTGTCTCAAATACTATCACGTGTCTCTTAAATACTATCACGTACCCCTTAAATACTATCACGTACCCCTTAAATACTATCACGTGTCTCTTAAATACTATCACGTACCCCTTAAATCCTATCACGTACCCCTTAAATACTATCACGTACGTCTTAAATACTTTCACGTGTCTCTTAAATACTATCACGTACCTCTTAAATACTATCACGTGTCTCTTAAATACTATCACGTACCTCTTAAATACTATCACATACCCCTTAAATACTATCACGTGTCTCTTAAAAACTATCACGTACCTCTTAAATACTATCACGTACCTCTTAAATACCATCACGTACCTCTTAAATACTATCACATACCTCTTAAATACTCTCACGTACCCATTAAATACTATCACGTACCCCTTAAATACTATCACGTGTCTCTTAAATACTATCACGTACCCCTTAAATTCTATCACGTACCTCTTAAATACTATCATGTACCTCTTAAATACTATCACGTACACATTAAATACTATCACGTACCTCTTAAATACTATCACGTACGTCTTAAATAGTACCACGTACCTCTCAAATACTATCACGTGTCTCTTGAATACTATCACGTACCCCTTAAATACTATCACGTACCTCTTAAATACTATCACGTACCTCTTAAATACAATCAAGTACCCATTAAATACTATCACGTACCCCTTAAAAACTATCAGGTACCTCGTAAATACTCTCACGTACCTCTTAAATACTATCACGTACCTCTTAAATACTATCACGTACCTCTTAAATCCTATCACGTACGTCTTAAATACTATCACGTACCCCTTAAATACTATCACGTACCTCTTAAATACTATCACGTGTCTCTTAAATACTCTTACGTACCCCTTAAATACTCTCACGTACCCCTTAAATACTATCACGTGTCTCTTAAATACTATCACGTACCCCTTAAATACACTCACGTACACCTTAAATACTATCACGTACCTCTTTAATACTATCACGTACCCCTTAAATACTATCACGTACCCCTTAAATACTATCACGTGTCTCTTAAATACTATCACGTGTCTCAAATACTATCACGTGTCTCTTAAATACTATCACGTACCCCTTAAATACTCTCACGTACCTCTTAAATACTATCACGTGTCTCTTAAATACTCTCACGTACCACTTAAAAACTCTCACGTACCTATTAAATACTATCACGTACCTCTTAAGTACTATCACGTACCCATTAAATACTATCACGTACCCCTTAAATACTATCACGTACCTCTTAAGTACTATCACGTACCTCTCAAATACTATCACGTACCCCTTAAATACTATCACGTACCTCTTAAATACTATCACGTACCTCTTAAATCCCATAACGTACCTCTTAAATACTATCACGTACCCCTTAAATACTATCACGTACCTCTTAAATACTATCACGTACCTCTTAAATACTATCAAGTGTCTCTTAAATACTATCACGTACCCGTTAAATACTATCACGTGTCTCTTAAATACTGTCACGTACCTCTTAAATACTATCACGTACCCCTTAAATACTATCACGTACCTCTTAAATACTATCATGTGTCTCTTAAATACTATCACGTACCTCTTAAATACTATCAGGTACCTCTTAAATACTATCACGTACCTCTTAAATACGATCACGTACCTCTTAAATACTATCACGTGTCTCTTAAATACTATCACGTACCCCTTAAATACTATCACATACCCCTTAAATACTATCACGTGTCTCTTAAAAACTATCACGTACCTCTTAAATACTATCACGTACCTCTTAAATACCATCACGTACCTCTTAAATACTATCACGTACCTCTTAAATACTCTCACGTACCCATTAAATACTATCACGTACCTCTTAAATACTATCAGGTACCTCTTAAATACTATCACGTACCTCTTAAATACGATCACGTACCTCTTAAATACTATCACGTACCTCTTAAATACTATCAGGTACCTCTTAAATACTATCACGTACCTCTTAAATACGATCACGTACCTCTTAAATACTATCACGTGTCTCTTAAATACTATCACGTACCCCTTAAATACTATCACGTACCTCTTAAATACTATCACGTACCTCTTAAATACCATCACGTACCTCTTAAATACTATCAAGTACCTCTTAAATACTCTCACGTACCCATTAAATACTATCACGTACCCCTTAAATACTATCACGTGTCTCTTAAATACTATCACGTACCCCTTAAATTCTATCACGTACCTCTTTAATACTATCACGTACCTCTTAAATACTATCACGTACCCATTAAATACTATCACGTACCTCTTAAAACTATCACGTACCTCTTAAATAGTACAACGTACCTCTCAAATACTATCACGTGTCTCTTGAATACTATCACGTACCCCTTAAATACTATCACGTACCTCTTAAATACTATCACGTACCTCTTAAATACAATCAAGTACCAATTAAATACTATCACGTACCACTTAAAAACTATCAGGTACCTCTTAAATACTCTCACGTACCTCTTAAATACTATCACGTACCTCTTAAATACTATCACGTACATCTTAAATACTATCACGTACCTCTTAAATCCTATCACGTACGTCTTAAATACTATCACGTACCCCTTAAATACTATCATGTACCTCTTAAATACTATCACGTGTCTCTTAAATACTCTTACGTACCCTTTAAATACTCTCACGTACCCCTTAAATACTATCATGTGTCTCTTAAATACTATCACGTACCCCTTAAATACACTCACGTACACCTTAAATACTATCACGTACCTCTTTAATACTATCACGTACCCCTTAAATACTATCACGTACCCCTTAAATACTATCACGTGTCTCTTAAATACTATCACGTGTCTCAAATACTATCACGTGTCTCTTAAATACTATCACGTACCCCTTAAATACTCTCACGTACCTCTTAAATACTATCACGTGTCTCTTAAATACTCTCACGTAACACTTAAAAACTCTCACGTACCTATTAAATACTATCACGTACCTCTTAAGTACTATCACGTACCCATTAAATACTATCACGTACCCCTTAAATACTATCACGTACCTCTTAAGTACTATAACGTACCTCTCAAATACTATCACGTACCCCTTAAATACTATCACGTACCTCTTAAATACTATCATGTACCTCTTAAATCCCATCACGTACCTCTTAAATACTATCACGTACCCCTTAAATACTATCACGTACCTCTTAAATACTATCACGTGTCTCTTAAATACTGTCACGTACCTCTTAAATACTATCACGTACCTCATAAATACTATCACGTACCTCTTAAACACTATCAAGTGTCTCTTAAATACTATCGCGTACCCGTTAAATACTATCACGTGTCTCTTAAATACTGTCACGTACCTCTTAAATACTCTCACGTACCTCTTAAATACTCTCACGTACCTCATAAATACTATCACGTACCTCTTAAATACTATCACGTGTCTCTTAAATACTCTCACGTACCACTTAAAAACTCTCACGTACCTATTAAATACTATCACGTACCTCTTAAGTACTATCACGTACCCATTAAATACTATCACGTACCCCTTAAATACTATCACGTACCTCTTAAGTACTATCACGTACCTCTCAAATACTATCACGTACCCCTTAAATACTATCACGTACCTCTTAAATACTATCACGTACCTCTTAAATCCCATCACGTACCTCTTAAATACTATCACGTACCCCTTAAATACTATCACGTACCTCTTAAATACTATCACGTGTCTCTTAAATACTGTCACGTACCTCTTAAATACTATCACGTACCTCATAAATACTATCACGTACCTCTTAAACACTATCAAGTGTCTCTTAAATACTATCGCGTACCCGTTAAATACTATCACGTGTCTCTTAAATACTGTCACGTACCTCTTAAATACTCTCACGTACCTCTTAAATACTCTCACGTACCTCTTAAATACTATCACGTACCTCTTAAATACTCTCACGTATCTCTTAAATACTCTCACGTACCTCATAAATACTATCACGTACCTCTCAAATACTATCACGTACCCCTTAAATACTATCACGTACCTGTTAAATACTCTCACGTATCTCTTAAATACTATCACGTACCTCTTAAATACTATCACGTACCCCTTAAATACTATCACGTACCTCTTAAATACTATCACGTGTCTCTTAAATACTATCACGTACCTCTTAAATACTATCACGTACCTCTTAAATACTATCACGTACCTCCTAAATACTTTCACGTGTCTCTTAAATACTCTCACGTACCTCTTAAATACTACCACGTACCTCTTAAATACTATCACGCACCTCTTAAATACTATCACGTACCTCTTAAATACTATCACGTGTCTCTTAAATACTATCACGTACCTCTTAAATACTACCACGTACCTCTTAAATTCCATCACGTGTCTCTTAAATACTCTCACGTACCTCTTAAATACTATCACGTACGTCTTAAATACTATCACGTACCTCTTAAATACTATCACGTACCTCTTAATTACTATCATGTGTCTCTTAAATACTATCACGTACCTCTTAAATACTATCACGTACCTCTTAAATACTTTCACGTACCTCCTAAATACTTTCACGTGTCTCTTAAATACTCTCACGTACCTCTTAAATACTATCACGTACTTCTTAAATACTATCAGATACCTCTTAAATACTATCACGTACCTCTTAAATACGATCACGTACCTCTTAAATACTATCACGTGTCTCTTAAATACTATCACGTACCCCTTAAATACTATCACGTACCCCTTAAATACTATCACGTGTCTCTTAAAAACTATCACGTACCTCTTAAATACTATCACGTACCTCTTAAATACCATCACGTACCTCTTAAATACTATCACGTACCTCTTAAATACTCTCACGTACCCATTAAATACTATCACGTACCCCTTAAATACTATCACGTGTCTCTTAAATACTATCACGTACCCCTTAAATTCTATCACGTACCTCTTAAATACTATCACGTACCTCTTAAATACTATCACGTACCCATTAAATACTATCACGTACCTCTTAAAACTATCACGTACCTCTTAAATAGTACCACGTACCTCTCAAATACTATCACGTGTCTCTTGAATACTATCACGTACCCCTTAAATACTATCACGTACCTCTTAAATACTATCAAGTACCTCTTAAATACAATCAAGTACCCATTAAATACTATCACGTACCCCTTAAAAACTATCAGGTACCTCTTAAATACTCTCACGTACCTCTTAAATACTATCACGTACCTCTTAAATACTATCACGTACATCTTAAATACTATTACGTACCTCTTAAATCCTATCACGTACGTCTTAAATACTATCACGTACCCCTTAAATACTATCATGTACCTCTTAAATACTATCACGTGTCTCTTAAATACTCTTACGTACCCCTTAAATACTCTCACGTACCCCTTAAATACTATCATGTGTCTCTTAAATACTATCACGAACCCCTTAAATACACTCACGTACACCTTAAATACTATCACGTACCTCTTTAATACTATCACGTACCCCTTAAATACTATCACGTACCCCTTAAATACTATCACGTGTCTCTTAAATACTATCACGTGTCTCAAATACTATCACGTGTCTCTTAAATACTATCACGTACCCCTTAAATACTCTCACGTACCTCTTAAATACTATCACGTGTCTCTTAAATACTCTCACGTACCACTTAAAAACTCTCACGTACCTATTAAATACTATCACGTACCTCTTAAGTACTATCACGTACCCATTAAATACTATCACGTACCCCTTAAATACTATCACGTACCTCTTAAGTACTATAACGTACCTCTCAAATACTATCACGTACCCCTTAAATACTATCACGTACCTCTTAAATACTATCACGTACCTCTTAAATACCATCACGTACCTCTTAAATACTATCACGTACCTCTTAAATACTCTCACGTACCCATTAAATACTATCACGTACCCCTTAAATACTATCACGTGTCTCTTAAATACTATCACGTACCCCTTAAATTCTATCACGTACCTCTTAAATACTATCACGTACCTCTTAAATACTATCACGTACACATTAAATACTATCACGTACCTCTTAAATACTATCACGTACGTCTTAAATAGTACCACGTACCTCTCAAATACTATCACGTGTCTCTTGAATACTATCACGTACCCCTTAAATACTATCACGTACCTCTTAAATACTATCACGTACCTCTTAAATACAATCAAGTACCCATTAAATACTATCACGTACCCCTTAAAAACTATCAGGTACCTCGTAAATACTCTCACGTACCTCTTAAATACTATCACGTACCTCTTAAATACTATCACGTACCTCTTAAATCCTATCACGTACGTCTTAAATACTATCACGTACCCCTTAAATACTATCACGTACCTCTTAAATACTATCACGTGTCTCTTAAATACTCTTACGTACCCCTTAAATACTCTCACGTACCCCTTAAATACTATCACGTGTCTCTTAAATACTATCACGTACCCCTTAAATACACTCACGTACACCTTAAATACTATCACGTACCTCTTTAATACTATCACGTACCCCTTAAATACTATCACGTACCCCTTAAATACTATCACGTGTCTCTTAAATACTATCACGTGTCTCAAATACTATCACGTGTCTCTTAAATACTATCACGTACCCCTTAAATACTCTCACGTACCTCTTAAATACTATCACGTGTCTCTTAAATACTCTCACGTACCACTTAAAAACTCTCACGTACCTATTAAATACTATCACGTACCTCTTAAGTACTATCACGTACCCATTAAATACTATCACGTACCCCTTAAATACTATCACGTACCTCTTAAGTACTATCACGTACCTCTCAAATACTATCACGTACCCCTTAAATACTATCACGTACCTCTTAAATACTATCACGTACCTCTTAAATCCCATAACGTACCTCTTAAATACTATCACGTACCCCTTAAATACTATCACGTACCTCTTAAATACTATCACGTACCTCTTAAATACTATCAAGTGTCTCTTAAATACTATCACGTACCCGTTAAATACTATCACGTGTCTCTTAAATACTGTCACGTACCTCTTAAATACTATCACGTACCCCTTAAATACTATCACGTACCTCTTAAATACTATCATGTGTCTCTTAAATACTATCACGTACCTCTTAAATACTATCAGGTACCTCTTAAATACTATCACGTACCTCTTAAATACGATCACGTACCTCTTAAATACTATCACGTGTCTCTTAAATACTATCACGTACCCCTTAAATACTATCACATACCCCTTAAATACTATCACGTGTCTCTTAAAAACTATCACGTACCTCTTAAATACTATCACGTACCTCTTAAATACCATCACGTACCTCTTAAATACTATCACGTACCTCTTAAATACTCTCACGTACCCATTAAATACTATCACGTACCTCTTAAATACTATCAGGTACCTCTTAAATACTATCACGTACCTCTTAAATACGATCACGTACCTCTTAAATACTATCACGTACCTCTTAAATACTATCAGGTACCTCTTAAATACTATCACGTACCTCTTAAATACGATCACGTACCTCTTAAATACTATCACGTGTCTCTTAAATACTATCACGTACCCCTTAAATACTATCACGTACCTCTTAAATACTATCACGTACCTCTTAAATACCATCACGTACCTCTTAAATACTATCAAGTACCTCTTAAATACTCTCACGTACCCATTAAATACTATCACGTACCCCTTAAATACTATCACGTGTCTCTTAAATACTATCACGTACCCCTTAAATTCTATCACGTACCTCTTAAATACTATCACGTACCTCTTAAATACTATCACGTACCCATTAAATACTATCACGTACCTCTTAAAACTATCACGTACCTCTTAAATAGTACAACGTACCTCTCAAATACTATCACGTGTCTCTTGAATACTATCACGTACCCCTTAAATACTATCACGTACCTCTTAAATACTATCACGTACCTCTTAAATACAATCAAGTACCAATTAAATACTATCACGTACCACTTAAAAACTATCAGGTACCTCTTAAATACTCTCACGTACCTCTTAAATACTATCACGTACCTCTTAAATACTATCACGTACATCTTAAATACTATCACGTACCTCTTAAATCCTATCACGTACGTCTTAAATACTATCACGTACCCCTTAAATACTATCATGTACCTCTTAAATACTATCACGTGTCTCTTAAATACTCTTACGTACCCTTTAAATACTCTCACGTACCCCTTAAATACTATCATGTGTCTCTTAAATACTATCACGTACCCCTTAAATACACTCACGTACACCTTAAATACTATCACGTACCTCTTTAATACTATCACGTACCCCTTAAATACTATCACGTACCCCTTAAATACTATCACGTGTCTCTTAAATACTATCACGTGTCTCAAATACTATCACGTGTCTCTTAAATACTATCACGTACCCCTTAAATACTCTCACGTACCTCTTAAATACTATCACGTGTCTCTTAAATACTCTCACGTAACACTTAAAAACTCTCACGTACCTATTAAATACTATCACGTACCTCTTAAGTACTATCACGTACCCATTAAATACTATCACGTACCCCTTAAATACTATCACGTACCTCTTAAGTACTATAACGTACCTCTCAAATACTATCACGTACCCCTTAAATACTATCACGTACCTCTTAAATACTATCATGTACCTCTTAAATCCCATCACGTACCTCTTAAATACTATCACGTACCCCTTAAATACTATCACGTACCTCTTAAATACTATCACGTGTCTCTTAAATACTGTCACGTACCTCTTAAATACTATCACGTACCTCATAAATACTATCACGTACCTCTTAAACACTATCAAGTGTCTCTTAAATACTATCGCGTACCCGTTAAATACTATCACGTGTCTCTTAAATACTGTCACGTACCTCTTAAATACTCTCACGTACCTCTTAAATACTCTCACGTACCTCATAAATACTATCACGTACCTCTTAAATACTATCACGTGTCTCTTAAATACTCTCACGTACCACTTAAAAACTCTCACGTACCTATTAAATACTATCACGTACCTCTTAAGTACTATCACGTACCCATTAAATACTATCACGTACCCCTTAAATACTATCACGTACCTCTTAAGTACTATCACGTACCTCTCAAATACTATCACGTACCCCTTAAATACTATCACGTACCTCTTAAATACTATCACGTACCTCTTAAATCCCATCACGTACCTCTTAAATACTATCACGTACCCCTTAAATACTATCACGTACCTCTTAAATACTATCACGTGTCTCTTAAATACTGTCACGTACCTCTTAAATACTATCACGTACCTCATAAATACTATCACGTACCTCTTAAACACTATCAAGTGTCTCTTAAATACTATCGCGTACCCGTTAAATACTATCACGTGTCTCTTAAATACTGTCACGTACCTCTTAAATACTCTCACGTACCTCTTAAATACTCTCACGTACCTCTTAAATACTATCACGTACCTCTTAAATACTCTCACGTATCTCTTAAATACTCTCACGTACCTCATAAATACTATCACGTACCTCTCAAATACTATCACGTACCCCTTAAATACTATCACGTACCTCTTAAATACTCTCACGTATCTCTTAAATACTATCACGTACCTCTTAAATACTATCACGTACCCCTTAAATACTATCACGTACCTCTTAAATACTATCACGTGTCTCTTAAATACTGTCACGTACCTCTTAAATACTATCACGTACCTCATAAATACTATCACGTACCTCTTAAACACTATCAAGTGTCTCTTAAATACTATCGCGTACCCGTTAAATACTATCACGTGTCTCTTAAATACTGTCACGTACCTCTTAAATACTCTCACGTACCTCTTAAATACTCTCACGTACCTCATAAATACTATCACGTACCTCTTAAATACTATCACGTGTCTCTTAAATACTCTCACGTACCACTTAAAAACTCTCACGTACCTATTAAATACTATCACGTACCTCTTAAGTACTATCACGTACCCATTAAATACTATCACGTACCCCTTAAATACTATCACGTACCTCTTAAGTACTATCACGTACCTCTCAAATACTATCACGTACCCCTTAAATACTATCACGTACCTCTTAAATACTATCACGTACCTCTTAAATCCCATCACGTACCTCTTAAATACTATCACGTACCCCTTAAATACTATCACGTACCTCTTAAATACTATCACGTGTCTCTTAAATACTGTCACGTACCTCTTAAATACTATCACGTACCTCATAAATACTATCACGTACCTCTTAAACACTATCAAGTGTCTCTTAAATACTATCGCGTACCCGTTAAATACTATCACGTGTCTCTTAAATACTGTCACGTACCTCTTAAATACTCTCACGTACCTCTTAAATACTCTCACGTACCTCTTAAATACTATCACGTACCTCTTAAATACTCTCACGTATCTCTTAAATACTCTCACGTACCTCATAAATACTATCACGTACCTCTCAAATACTATCACGTACCCCTTAAATACTATCACGTACCTCTTAAATACTCTCACGTATCTCTTAAATACTATCACGTACCTCTTAAATACTATCACGTACCCCTTAAATACTATCACGTACCTCTTAAATACTATCACGTGTCTCTTAAATACTATCACGTACCTCTTAAATACTATCACGTACCTCTTAAATACTATCACGTACCTCCTAAATACTTTCACGTGTCTCTTAAATACTCTCACGTACCTCTTAAATACTACCACGTACCTCTTAAATACTATCACGCACCTCTTAAATACTATCACGTACCTCTTAAATACTATCACGTGTCTCTTAAATACTATCACATACCTCTTAAATACTACCACGTACCTCTTAAATTCCATCACGTGTCTCTTAAATACTCTCACGTACCTCTTAAATACTATCACGTACGTCTTAAATACTATCACGTACCTCTTAAATACTATCACGTACCTCTTAATTACTATCATGTGTCTCTTAAATACTATCACGTACCTCTTAAATACTATCACGTACCTCTTAAATACTTTCACGTACCTCCTAAATACTTTCACGTGTCTCTTAAATACTCTCACGTACCTCTTAAATACTATCACGTACTTCTTAAATACTATCAGATACCTCTTAAATACTATCACGTACCTCTTAAATACGATCACGTACCTCTTAAATACTATCACGTGTCTCTTAAATACTATCACGTACCCCTTAAATACTATCACGTACCCCTTAAATACTATCACGTGTCTCTTAAAAACTATCACGTACCTCTTAAATACTATCACGTACCTCTTAAATACCATCACGTACCTCTTAAATACTATCACGTACCTCTTAAATACTCTCACGTACCCATTAAATACTATCACGTACCCCTTAAATACTATCACGTGTCTCTTAAATACTATCACGTACCCCTTAAATTCTATCACGTACCTCTTAAATACTATCACGTACCTCTTAAATACTATCACGTACCCATTAAATACTATCACGTACCTCTTAAAACTATCACGTACCTCTTAAATAGTACCACGTACCTCTCAAATACTATCACGTGTCTCTTGAATACTATCACGTACCCCTTAAATACTATCACGTACCTCTTAAATACTATCAAGTACCTCTTAAATACAATCAAGTACCCATTAAATACTATCACGTACCCCTTAAAAACTATCAGGTACCTCTTAAATACTCTCACGTACCTCTTAAATACTATCACGTACCTCTTAAATACTATCACGTACATCTTAAATACTATTACGTACCTCTTAAATCCTATCACGTACGTCTTAAATACTATCACGTACCCCTTAAATACTATCATGTACCTCTTAAATACTATCACGTGTCTCTTAAATACTCTTACGTACCCCTTAAATACTCTCACGTACCCCTTAAATACTATCATGTGTCTCTTAAATACTATCACGAACCCCTTAAATACACTCACGTACACCTTAAATACTATCACGTACCTCTTTAATACTATCACGTACCCCTTAAATACTATCACGTACCCCTTAAATACTATCACGTGTCTCTTAAATACTATCACGTGTCTCAAATACTATCACGTGTCTCTTAAATACTATCACGTACCCCTTAAATACTCTCACGTACCTCTTAAATACTATCACGTGTCTCTTAAATACTCTCACGTACCACTTAAAAACTCTCACGTACCTATTAAATACTATCACGTACCTCTTAAGTACTATCACGTACCCATTAAATACTATCACGTACCCCTTAAATACTATCACGTACCTCTTAAGTACTATAACGTACCTCTCAAATACTATCACGTACCCCTTAAATACTATCACGTACCTCTTAAATACTATCACGTACCTCTTAAATCCCATCACGTACCTCTTAAATACTATCACGTACCCCTTAAATACTATCACGTACCTCTTAAATACTATCACGTGTCTCTTAAACACTGTCACGTACCTCTTAAATACTATCACGTACCTCATAAATACTATCACGTACCTCTTAAATACTATCACGTGTCTCTTAAATACTCTCACGTACCACTTAAAAACTCTCACGTACCTATTAAATACTATCACGTACCTCTTAAGTACTATCACGTACCCATTAAATACTATCACGTACCCCTTAAATACTATCACGTACCTCTTAAGTACTATCACGTACCTCTCAAATACTATCACGTACCCCTTAAATATTATCACGTACCTCTTAAATACTATCACGTACCTCTTAAATCCCATCACGTACCTCTTAAATACTATCACGTACCCCTTAAATACTATCACGTACCTCTTAAATACTATCACGTGTCTCTTAAATACTGTCACATACCTCTTAAATACTATCACGTACCTCATAAATACTATCACGTACCTCTTAAACACTATCAAGTGTCTCTTAAATACTATCGCGTACCCGTTAAATACTATCACATGTCTCTTACATACTGTCACGTACCTCTTAAATACTCTCACGTACCTCTTAAATACTCTCACGTACCTCTTAAATACTATTACGTACCTCATAAATACTATCACGTACCTCTTAAATACAATCACGTGTCTCTTAAATACTATAACGTGTCTCTTAAAGTCTATCACGTACCTCTTAAACACTATCACGTGTGTCTTAAATACTATCACGTACCCCTTAAATACTCTCACGTACCCCTTAAATACTATCACGTGTCTCTTAAATACTATCACGTACCTCTTAAATACTATCACGTGTCTCTTAAATACTATCACGTGTCTCTTAAATACTATCACGTACCCCTTAAATACTATCACGTACCCATTAAATACTATCACGTACCCCTTAAATACTATCACGTACCTCTTAAATACTATCACGTACCTCTTAAATACTATCACGTACCTCTTAAATCCCATCACGTACCTCTTAAATACTATCACGTACCCCTTAAATACTATCACGTACCTCTTAAATACTATCACGTGTCTCTTAAATACTGTCACGTACCTCTTAAATACTATCACGTACCTCATAAATACTATCACGTACCTCTTAAACACTATCAAGTGTCTCTTAAATACTATCGCGTACCCGTTAAATACTATCACGTGTCTCTTAAATACTGTCACGTACCTCTTAAATACTCTCACGTACCTCTTAAATACTCTCACGTACCTCTTAAATACTATCACGTACCTCATAAATACTATCACGTACCTCTTAAATACTATCACGTACCTCTTAAATACAATCACGTGTCTCTTAAATACTATCACGTGTCTCTTAAAGTCTATCACGTACCTCTTAAATACTATCACGTGTCTCTTAAATACTATCACGTACCCCCTTAAATACTCTCACGTACCCCTTAAATACTATCACGTGTCTCTTAAATACTATCACGTACCTCTTAAATACTATCACGTGTCTCTTAAATACTATCACGTGTCTCTTAAATACTATCACGTACCCCTTAAATACTATCACGTACCCATTAAATACTATCACGTACCCCTTAAATACTATCACGTACCTCTTAAATACTATCACGTACCTCTTAAATACTCTCACGTATCTCTTAAATACTACCACGTACCTCTTAAATACTATCAAGCACTTCTTAAATACTATCACGTACCTCTTAAATACTATCACGTGTCTCTTAAATACTATCACGTACCTCTTAAATACTATCACGTACCTCTTAAATACCATCACGTGTCTCTTAAATACTCTCACGTACCTCTTAAATATTATCACGTACGTCTCAAATACTATCACGTACCTCTTAAATACTATCACGTACCCCTTAAATACTATCATGTACCTCTTAAATACTATCACGTACCTCTTAAATACTATCACGTACCTCTTAAATACTTTCACGTACCTCTTAAATACTTTCACGTGTCTCTTAAATACTCTCACGTACCTCTTAAATACTATCACGTACTTCTTAAATACTTTCAGGTACCCGTTAAATACTATCACGTACCTCTTAAATACGATCACGTACCTCTTAAATACAATCACGTACCCATTAAATACTATCACGTACCCCTTAAAACTATCAGGTACCTCTTAAATACTCTCACGTACCTCTTAAATACTATCACGTACCCCTTAAATACTATCATGTACCTCTTAAATACTATCACGTACCTCTTAAATACTATCACGTACCTCTTAAATACTTTCACGTACCTCTTAAATACTTTCACGTGTCTCTTAAATACTCTCACGTACCCATTAAATACTATCACGTACCCCTTAAATACTCTCACGTACCCATTAAATACTATCACGTACCTCTTAAATACTATCACGTGTCTCTTAAATACTATCACGTGTCTCTTAAATACTATCACGTACCCCTTAAATACTATCAAGTACCCATTAAATACTATCACGTACCCCTGAAATACTATCACGTACCTCTTAAATACTATCACGTACCTCTTAAATACTTTCACGTGTCTCTTAAATACTATCACGTACCCCTTAAATACTATCACGTATCCCTTAAATACTATCACGTGTCTCTTAAAAACGATCACGTACCTCTTAAATACTATGACGTACCTCTTAAATACCATCACGTACCTCTTAAATACTATCACGTACCTCTTAAATACTCTCACGTACCCATTAAATACTATCACGTACCCCTTAAATACTATCACGTGTCTCTTAAATACTATCACGTACCCCTTAAATTCTATCACGTACCTCTTAAATACTATCACGTACCTCTTAAATACTATCACGTACCCATTAAATACTATCACGTACCTCTTAAATACTATCACGTACCTCTTAAATAGTACCACGTACCTTTCAAATACTATCACGTGTCTCTTTAATACTATCACGTACCCGTTAAATACTATCACGTACCTCTTAAATACTATCACGTACCTCTTAAATACAATCACGTGTCTCTTAAATACTATCACGTGTCTCTTAAAGTCTATCACGTACCTCTTAAATACTATCACGTGTCTCTTAAATACTATCACGTACCCCTTAAATACTCTCACGTACCCCTTAAATACTATCACGTGTCTCTTAAATACTATCACGTACCTCTTAAATACTATCACGTGTCTCTTAAATACTATCACGTGTCTCTTAAATACTATCACGTACCCCTTAAATACTATCAAGTACCCATTAAATACTATCACGTACCCCTGAAATACTATCACGTACCTCTTAAATACTATCACGTACCTCTTAAATACTTTCACGTGTCTCTTAAATACTATCACGTACCCCTTAAATACTATCACGTATCCCTTAAATACTATCACGTGTCTCTTAAAAACGATCACGTACCTCTTAAATACTATGACGTACCTCTTAAATACCATCACGTACCTCTTAAATACTATCACGTACCTCTTAAATACTCTCACGTACCCATTAAATACTATCACGTACCCCTTAAATACTATCACGTGTCTCTTAAATACTATCACGTACCCCTTAAATTCTATCACGTACCTCTTAAATACTATCACGTACCTCTTAAATACTATCACGTACCCATTAAATACTATCACGTACCTCTTAAATACTATCACGTACCTCTTAAATAGTACCACGTACCTTTCAAATACTATCACGTGTCTCTTTAATACTATCACGTACCCGTTAAATACTATCACGTACCTCTTAAATACTATCACGTACCTCTTAAATACAATCACGTACCCTTTAAATACTATCACGTACCCCTTAAAACTATCAGGTACCTCTTAAACACTCTCACGTACCTCTTAAATACTATCACGTACCCCTTAAATACTATCACGTACCTCTTAAATACTATCACGTACCTCTTAAATACTATCACGTACCTCTTAAATCCTATCACGTACGTCTTAAACACTATCAAGTGTCTCTTAAATACTATCGCGTACCCGTTAAATACTATCACATGTCTCTTACATACTGTCACGTACCTCTTAAATACTCTCACGTACCTCTTAAATACTCTCACGTACCTCTTAAATACTATTACGTACCTCATAAATACTATCACGTACCTCTTAAATACAATCACGTGTCTCTTAAATACTATAACGTGTCTCTTAAAGTCTATCACGTACCTCTTAAACACTATCACGTGTGTCTTAAATACTATCACGTACCCCTTAAATACTCTCACGTACCCCTTAAATACTATCACGTGTCTCTTAAATACTATCACGTACCTCTTAAATACTATCACGTGTCTCTTAAATACTATCACGTGTCTCTTAAATACTATCACGTACCCCTTAAATACTATCACGTACCCATTAAATACTATCACGTACCCCTTAAATACTATCACGTACCTCTTAAATACTATCACGTACCTCTTAAATACTATCACGTACCTCTTAAATCCCATCACGTACCTCTTAAATACTATCACGTACCCCTTAAATACTATCACGTACCTCTTAAATACTATCACGTGTCTCTTAAATACTGTCACGTACCTCTTAAATACTATCACGTACCTCATAAATACTATCACGTACCTCTTAAACACTATCAAGTGTCTCTTAAATACTATCGCGTACCCGTTAAATACTATCACGTGTCTCTTAAATACTGTCACGTACCTCTTAAATACTCTCACGTACCTCTTAAATACTCTCACGTACCTCTTAAATACTATCACGTACCTCATAAATACTATCACGTACCTCTTAAATACTATCACGTACCTCTTAAATACAATCACGTGTCTCTTAAATACTATCACGTGTCTCTTAAAGTCTATCACGTACCTCTTAAATACTATCACGTGTCTCTTAAATACTATCACGTACCCCCTTAAATACTCTCACGTACCCCTTAAATACTATCACGTGTCTCTTAAATACTATCACGTACCTCTTAAATACTATCACGTGTCTCTTAAATACTATCACGTGTCTCTTAAATACTATCACGTACCCCTTAAATACTATCACGTACCCATTAAATACTATCACGTACCCCTTAAATACTATCACGTACCTCTTAAATACTATCACGTACCTCTTAAATACTCTCACGTATCTCTTAAATACTACCACGTACCTCTTAAATACTATCAAGCACTTCTTAAATACTATCACGTACCTCTTAAATACTATCACGTGTCTCTTAAATACTATCACGTACCTCTTAAATACTATCACGTACCTCTTAAATACCATCACGTGTCTCTTAAATACTCTCACGTACCTCTTAAATATTATCACGTACGTCTCAAATACTATCACGTACCTCTTAAATACTATCACGTACCCCTTAAATACTATCATGTACCTCTTAAATACTATCACGTACCTCTTAAATACTATCACGTACCTCTTAAATACTTTCACGTACCTCTTAAATACTTTCACGTGTCTCTTAAATACTCTCACGTACCTCTTAAATACTATCACGTACTTCTTAAATACTTTCAGGTACCCGTTAAATACTATCACGTACCTCTTAAATACGATCACGTACCTCTTAAATACAATCACGTACCCATTAAATACTATCACGTACCCCTTAAAACTATCAGGTACCTCTTAAATACTCTCACGTACCTCTTAAATACTATCACGTACCCCTTAAATACTATCATGTACCTCTTAAATACTATCACGTACCTCTTAAATACTATCACGTACCTCTTAAATACTTTCACGTACCTCTTAAATACTTTCACGTGTCTCTTAAATACTCTCACGTACCCATTAAATACTATCACGTACCCCTTAAATACTCTCACGTACCCATTAAATACTATCACGTACCTCTTAAATACTATCACGTGTCTCTTAAATACTATCACGTGTCTCTTAAATACTATCACGTACCCCTTAAATACTATCAAGTACCCATTAAATACTATCACGTACCCCTGAAATACTATCACGTACCTCTTAAATACTATCACGTACCTCTTAAATACTTTCACGTGTCTCTTAAATACTATCACGTACCCCTTAAATACTATCACGTATCCCTTAAATACTATCACGTGTCTCTTAAAAACGATCACGTACCTCTTAAATACTATGACGTACCTCTTAAATACCATCACGTACCTCTTAAATACTATCACGTACCTCTTAAATACTCTCACGTACCCATTAAATACTATCACGTACCCCTTAAATACTATCACGTGTCTCTTAAATACTATCACGTACCCCTTAAATTCTATCACGTACCTCTTAAATACTATCACGTACCTCTTAAATACTATCACGTACCCATTAAATACTATCACGTACCTCTTAAATACTATCACGTACCTCTTAAATAGTACCACGTACCTTTCAAATACTATCACGTGTCTCTTTAATACTATCACGTACCCGTTAAATACTATCACGTACCTCTTAAATACTATCACGTACCTCTTAAATACAATCACGTGTCTCTTAAATACTATCACGTGTCTCTTAAAGTCTATCACGTACCTCTTAAATACTATCACGTGTCTCTTAAATACTATCACGTACCCCTTAAATACTCTCACGTACCCCTTAAATACTATCACGTGTCTCTTAAATACTATCACGTACCTCTTAAATACTATCACGTGTCTCTTAAATACTATCACGTGTCTCTTAAATACTATCACGTACCCCTTAAATACTATCAAGTACCCATTAAATACTATCACGTACCCCTGAAATACTATCACGTACCTCTTAAATACTATCACGTACCTCTTAAATACTTTCACGTGTCTCTTAAATACTATCACGTACCCCTTAAATACTATCACGTATCCCTTAAATACTATCACGTGTCTCTTAAAAACGATCACGTACCTCTTAAATACTATGACGTACCTCTTAAATACCATCACGTACCTCTTAAATACTATCACGTACCTCTTAAATACTCTCACGTACCCATTAAATACTATCACGTACCCCTTAAATACTATCACGTGTCTCTTAAATACTATCACGTACCCCTTAAATTCTATCACGTACCTCTTAAATACTATCACGTACCTCTTAAATACTATCACGTACCCATTAAATACTATCACGTACCTCTTAAATACTATCACGTACCTCTTAAATAGTACCACGTACCTTTCAAATACTATCACGTGTCTCTTTAATACTATCACGTACCCGTTAAATACTATCACGTACCTCTTAAATACTATCACGTACCTCTTAAATACAATCACGTACCCTTTAAATACTATCACGTACCCCTTAAAACTATCAGGTACCTCTTAAACACTCTCACGTACCTCTTAAATACTATCACGTACCCCTTAAATACTATCACGTACCTCTTAAATACTATCACGTACCTCTTAAATACTATCACGTACCTCTTAAATCCTATCACGTACGTCTTAAATACTATCACGTACCCCTTAAATACTATCACGTACCTCTTAAATACTATCACGTGTCTCTTAAATACTCTTACGTACCCCTTAAATACTCTCACGTACCCCTTAAATACTATCACGTGTCTCTTAAATACTATCACGTAACCCTTAAATACACTCACGTACCCCTTAAATACTATCACATACCTCTTTAATACTATCACGTACCTCTTAAATACTATCACGTACCCCTTAAATACTATCACGTGTCTCTTAAATACTATCACGTGTCTCAAATCCTATCACGTGTCTCTTAAATACTATCACGTACCCCTTAAATACTCTCACGTACCTCTTAAATACTATCACGTGTCTCTTAAATACTATCACGTGTCTCTTAAATACTATCACATACCTCTTAAATACTATCACGTGTCTCTTAAATACTATCACGTACCTCTTAAATACTCTCACGTACCCCTTAAATACTATCACGTACCCATTAAATACTATCACGTACCCCTTAAATACTATCACGTACCTCTTAAGTACTATCACGTACCTCTCAAATACTATCACGTACCTCTTAAATACTATCACGTACCCCTTAAATACTATCACGTACCCCTTAAATACTATCACGTGTCTCTTAAAAACTATCACGTACCTCTTAAATACCATCACGTACCTCTTAAATACTATCACGTACCTCTTAAATACTCTCACGTACCCATTAAATACTATCACGTACCCCTTAAATACTATCACGTGTCTGTTAAATACTATCACGTACCCCTTAAATTCTATCACGTGCCTCTTAAATACTATCACGTACCTCTTAAATACTATCACGTACCCATTAAATACTATCACGTACCTCTTAAATACTATCACGTACCTCTTAAATAGTACCACGTACCTCTCAAATACTATCACGTGTCTCTTTAATACTATCACGTACCCGTTAAATACTATCACGTACCTCTTTAATACTATCACTTACCTCTTAAATACAATCACGTACCCATTAAATACTATCACGTACCCCTTAAAACTATCAGGTACCTCTTAAATACTCTCACGTACCTCTTAAATACTATCACGTACCCCTTAAATACTATCACGTACCTCTTAAATACTATCACGTACCTCTTAAATACTATCACGTACCTCTTAAATCCTATCACGTACGTCTTCAATACTATAACGTACCCCTTAAATACTATCACGTACCTCTTAAATACTATCACGTGTCTCTTAAATACTCTTACGTACCCCTTAAATACTCTCACGTACCCCTTAAATACTATCACGTGTCTCTTAAATACTATCACGTACCCCTTAAATACACTCACGTACCCCTTAAATACTATCACGTACCTCTTTAATACTATCACGTACCCCTTAAATACTATCACGTACCCCTTAAATACTATCACGTGTGTCTTAAATACTATCACGTGTCTCAAATACTATTACGTGTCTCTTAAATACTATCACGTACCCCTTAAATACTCTCACGTACCTCTTAAATACTATCACGTGTCTCTTAAATACTATCACGTGTCTCTTAAATACTATCACGTACCTCTTAAATACTATCACGTGTCTCTTAAATACTATCACGTACCTCTTAAATACTATCACGTACCTCTTAAGTACTATCACGTACCTCTCAAATACTATCACGTACCTCTTAAATACTATCACGTACCTCTTAAGTACTATCACGTACCTCTCAAATACTATCACGTACCTCTTAAATACTATCACGTACCCCTTAAATACTATCACGTACCTCTTAAATACTATCACGTACCTCTTAAATCCTATCACGTACGTGTTAAATACTATCACGTACCCCTTAAATACTATCACGTACCCCTTAAATACTATCACGTGTCTCTTAAATACTATCACGTGTCTCTTAAATACTATCACGTACCTCTTAAATACAATCACGTACCCATTAAATACTATCACGTACCCCTTAAAACTATCAGGTACCTCTTAAATACTCTCACGTACCTCTTAAATACTATCACGTACCCCTTAAATACTATCACGTACCTCTTAAATACTCTCACGTACCTCTTAAATACTATCACGTACCCCTTAAATACTATCACGTGTCTCTTAAATACTATCACGTACCCCTTAAATACACTCACGTACCCCTTAAATACTATCACGTACCTCTTTAATACTATCACGTACCCCTTAAATACTATCACGTACCCCTTAAATACTATCACGTGTCTCTTAAATACTATCACGTGTCTCAAATACTATCACGTGTCTCTTAAATACTATCACGTACCCCTTAAATACTCTCACGTACCTCTTAAATACTATCACGTGTCTCTTAAATACTATCACGTGTCTCTTAAATACTATCACGTACCTCTTGAATACTATCACGTGTCTCTTAAAAACTATCACGTACCTCTTAAATACTATCACGTACCTCTTAAGTACTATCACGTACCTCTCAAATACTATCACGTACCTCTTAAATACTCTCACGTACCCATTAAATACTATCACCTACCTCTTAAATACTCTCATGTACCCATTAAATACTATCACATACCCATTAAATACTATCACGTACCTCTTAAATACTATCACCTACCTCTTAAATACTCTCACGTACCTCTTAAATACTATCACGTGCCTCTTAAATACTATCACGTACCCCTTAAATACTATCACGTACCTCTTAAATACTCTCACGTACCTCTTAAATACTATCACGTACCCCTTAAATACTATCACGTATCCTTTAAATACTATCACGTACCTCTTAAATACTATCACGTGTCTCTTAAATACTGTCACGTAACCTTTAAATACTATCACGTACCTCTTAAATACTATCACGTACCCATTAAATACTCTCACGTACCCATTAAATACTATCACCTACCTCTTAAATACTATCACGTACCCATTAAATACTATCACGTACCCATTAAATACTATCACGTACCCATTAAATACTATCACGTACCTCTTAAATACTATCACGTGTCTCTTAAATACTATCACGTACCTCTTAAATACGATCACGTACCCCTTAAATACTATCACGTACCTCTTAAATACTATCACGTACCTCTTAAATACTATCACGTACCTATTAAATACTATCACCTGTCTCTTAAATACTATCACGTACCCCTTAAATACTATCACGAACCCCTTAAATACTATCATGTACCCATTAAATAATATCACGTACCTCTTAAATACTCTCACGTACCTGTTAAATACTAGCACGTGTCTCTTAAATACTATCACGTACCCCTTAAATACTATCACGTGTCTCTTAAATACTATCACGTACCTCTTAAATACTATCACGTACCCCTTAAATACTATCACGTACCCATTAAATACTCTCACGTACCCATTAAATACTCTCACGTACCCATTAAATACTATCACGTACCCATTAAATACTCTCATGTACCCCTTAAATACTATCACGTACCTCTTAAATACTCTCACGTACCCATTAAATACTATCACGTACCCATTAAATACTATCACCTACCTCTTAAATACTCTCATGTACCCATTAAATACTATCACTTACCTCTTAAATACTATCACGTACCCCTTAAATACTATCACGTACCCATTAAATACTATCACGTACCCCTTAAATACTATCACGTACCCATTAAATACTCTCACGTACCCATTAAATACTATCACGTACCCATTAAATACTATCACGTACCTCTTAAATACTATCACGTACCCATTAAATACTCTCACGTACCCATTAAATACTATCACCTACCCATTAAATACTATCACGTACCCATTAAATACTATCACGTACCCATTAAATACTATCACGTACCCATTGAATACTCTCACGTACCCATTAAATACTATCACGTACCCATTAAATACTATCACGTACCCATTAAATACTCTCACGTACCCATTAAATACTATCACGTACCTCTTAAATACTATCACGTACCCATTAAATACTATCACGTACCCATTAAATACTATGACGTACCCATTAAATACTATCACGTACCTCTTAAATACTATCACGTACCCATTAAATACTATCACGTACCCATTAAATACTATCACGTACCTCTTAAATACTATCACGTACCCATTAAATACTATCACGTACCCATTAAATACTATGACGTACCCATTAAATACTATCACGTACCCATTAAATACTCTCACGTACCCATTAAATACTATCACGTACCCATTAAATACTATCACGTACCCATTAAATACTCTCACGTACCCATTAAATACTATCACGTACCTCTTAAATACTCTCACGTACCCATTAAATACTATCACGTACCCATTAAATACTATCACGTACCCATTAAATACTATCACGTACCCATTAAATACTCTCACGTACCCATTAAATACAATCACGTACCTCTTAAATACTATCACGTACCCATTAAATACTATCACGTACCCATTAAATACTATGACGTACCCATTAAATACTATCACGTACCTCTTAAATACTATCACGTACCCATTAAATACTATCACGTACCCATTAAATACTATCACGTACCTCTTAAATACTATCACGTACCCATTAAATACTATCACGAACCCATTAAATACTATGACGTACCCATTAAATACTATCACGTACCCATTAAATACTCTCACGTACCCATTAAATACTATCACGTACCCATTCAATACTATCACGTACCCATTAAATACTATCACGTACCCATTAAATACTCTCACGTACCCATTAAATACTATCACGTACCTCTTAAATACTCTCACGTACCCATTAAATACTATCACGTACCCATTAAATACTATCACGTACCTCTTAAATACTCTCACGTACCCATTAAATACTATCACGTACCCATTAAATACTATCACCTACCTCTTAAATACTCTCACGTACCCATTAAATACTATCACGTACCCATTAAATACTCTCACGTACCCATTAAATACTATCACGTACCTCTTAAATACTCTCACTTACCCATTAAATACTATCACGTACCCATTAAATACTATCACCTACCTCTTAAATACTCTCACGTACCCATTAAATACTCTCACGTACCCATTAAATGCGATCACGTACCCATTAAATACTATCACGTACCCATTAAATACTATCACGTACCCATTAAATGCTATCACGTACCCATTAAATACTATCACGTACCCATTAAATACTATGACGCACCCATTAAATACTATCACGTACCTCTTAAATACTATCACGTACCCATTAAATACTATCACGTACCCATTAAATACTATCACGTACCTCTTAAATACTATCACGTACCCATCAAATACTATCACGTACCCATTAAATACTATGACGTACCCATTAAATACTATCACGTACCCATTAAATACTCTCACGTACCCATTAAATACTATCACGTACCCATTAAATACTCTCACGTACCCATTAAATACTATCACGTACCTCTTAAATACTCTCACGTACCCATTAAATACTATCACGTACCCATTAAATACTCTCACGTACCCATTAAATACTATCACGTACCTCTTAAATACTCTCACGTACCCATTACATACTATCACGTACCCATTAAATACTATCACCTACCTCTTAAATACTCTCACGTACCCATTAAATACTATCACGTACCCATTAAATACTATCACGTACCCATTAAATACTATCACGTACCCATTCAATACTATCACGTACCCATTAAATACTATCACGTACCCATTAAATACTATCACGTACCCATTAAATACTATCACGTACCCATTAAATACTATGACGTACCCATTAAATACTATCACGTACCTCTTAAATACTATCACGTACCCATTAAATACTATCACGTACCCAATAAATACTATCACGTACCTCTTAAATACTCTCACGTACCCATTAAATACTATCACGTACCCATTAAATACTATGACGTACCCATTAAATACTATCACGTACCCATTAAATACTATCACGTACCCATTAAATACTCTCACGTACCCATTAAATACTATCACGTACCTCTTAAATACTCTCACGTACCGATTAAATACTATCACGTACCCATTAAATACTCTCACGTACCCATTAAATACTATCACGTACCTCTTAAATACTCTCACGTACCCATTAAATACTATCACGTACCCATTAAATACTATCACCTACCTCTTAAATACTCTCACGTACCCATTAAATACTATCACGTACCCATTAAATACGATCACGTACCCATTAAATACTATCACGTACCCATTAAATACTATCACGTACCCATTCAATACTATCACGTACCCATTCAATACTATCACGTACCCATTAAATACTATCACGTACCCATTAAATACTCTCACGTACCCATTAAATACTATCACGTACCTCTTAAATACTCTCACGTACCCACTAAATACTATCACGTACCCATTAAATACTATCACCTACCTCTTAAATACTCTCACGTACCTATTAAATACTATCACGTACCCATTAAATACTATCACCTACCTCTTAAATACTCTCACGTACCTATTAAATACTATCACGTACCCATTAAATACTCTCACGTACCCATTAAATACTATCACGTACCTCTTAAATACTCTCACGTACCCATTAAATACTATCACGTACCCATTAAATACTATCACCTACCTCTTAAATACTCTCACGTACCCATTAAATACTATCACGTACCCATTAAATACTCTCACGTACCCATTAAATACTATCACGTACCCATTAAATACTCTCACGTACCCATTAAATACTATCACGTACCCATTAAATACTATCACCTACCTCTTAAATACTCTCACGTACCCATTAAATACTATCACGTACCCATTAAATACTCTCACGTACCCATTAAATACTATCACGTACCCATTCAATACTATCACGTACCCATTAAATACTATCACGTACCCATTAAATACTCTCACGTACCTCTTAAATACTCTCACGTACCGATTAAATACTATCACGTACCCATTAAATACTATCACCTACCTTTTAAATACTCTCACGTACCCATTAAATACTATCACTTACCCATTAAATACTCTCACGTACCCATTAAATACTATCACGTACCTCTTAAATACTCTCACGTACCCATTAAATACTATCACGTACCCATTAAATACTATCACCTACCTCTTAAATACTCTCACGTACCCATTAAATACTATCACGTAACCATTAAATACTATCACGTACCCATTAAATACTATCACGTACCCATTAAATACTCTCACGTACCCATTAAATACTATCACGTACCTCTTAAATACTCTCACGTACCCATTAAATACTATCACGTACCCATTAAATACTATCACCTACCTCTTAAATACTGTCACGTACCCATTAAATACTATCACGTACCCATTAAATACTCTCACGTACCCATTAAATACTATCACGTACCTCTTAAATACTCTCACGTACCCATTAAATACTATCACGTACCCATTAAATACTATCACCTACCTCTTAAATACTCTCACGTACCCATTAAATACTATCACGTACCCATTAAATACTATCACGTACCTCTTAAATACTATCACGTACCTTTTAAATACTATCACGTACCCATTAAATACTATCACGTACCCATTAAATACTCTCACGTACCCATTAAATACTATCACGTACCCATTAAATACTATCACCTACCTCTTAAATACTCTCACGTACCCATTAAATACTATCACGTACCCATTAAATACTCTCACGTACCCATTAAATACTATCACGTACCCATTAAATACTATCACGTACCCATTAAATACTATCACGTACCCATTAAATACTATCACGTACCCATTAAATACTATCACCTACCTCTTAAATACTCTCACGTACCCATTAAATACTATCACGTACCCATTAAATACTCTCACGTACCCATTAAATACTATCACGTACCCATTAAATACTCTCACGTACCCATTAAATACTATCACGTACCCATTAAATACTATCACGTACCTCTTAAATACTATCACGTACCCATTAAATACTATCACGTACCCATTAAATACTATCACGTACCCATTAAATACTATCACGTACCTCTTAAATACTATCACGTACCCATTAAATACTCTCACGTACCCATTAAATACTCTCACGTACCCATTAAATACTATCACGTACCGATTAAATACTATCACGTATCTCTTAAATACTCTCACGTACCTCTTAAATACTATCACGTACCTCTTAAATACTATCTCGTGTCTCTTAAATACTATCACGTACCTCTTAAACACTATCACGTACCCCTTAAAAACTATCACGTACCCATTAAATACTATCACGTACCTCTTAAATACTATCACGTGTCACTTTAATACTATCACGTACCTCTTAAACACTATCACGTGCCCCTTAAAAACTATCACGTACCCATTAAATACTATCACGTACCTCTTCCTCCACCCGCACATTCACGTATGTCCACCCGGCGATATAAATCGGTGTGTGGGTACCTGCCACCTCTTCCAAGAGAGACTTTCCAGCATGGAAGAGTAGGCCAAATACCCTCTGTGTGGTGGTGGGAGATGGGGGGGGTGGTGATTGTTATCACTGTAGCGCTGATTCTCCTACTCCGTAGTTGACTGATGTTGAGCTTCGGATAGACATCAAAACGTCACTCCTGACAGCAGATGCAGTTGGTGAATTAGTGAGTGAGTGTATGAGTGAGTGAGTGTATGAGTGGGTGGGTGAGTGAGTTAGTGTATGAGTGAGTGTATGAGTGAGTGAGTGTATGAGTGAGTGTATGAGTGAGTGAGTGTGTGAGTGAGTTAGTGTATGAGTGAGTGTATGAGTGAGTGAGTGTGTGAGTGAGTTAGTGTATGAGTGAGTGTATGAGTGAGTGAGTGTGTGAGTGAGTGTGTGAGTGTAGGAGTGTGTTTGTGAGTGTGTGAGTGAGTGTGTGAGTGAGTGTATGAGTGTATGAGTGAGTTTGTGAGTGAGTGTATGAGTGAGTGTATGAGTGAGTGTATGAGTGAGTGAGTGTATGAGTGAGTGAGTGTATGAGTGAGTGTATGAGTGAGTGTATGAGTGAGTGAGTGTATGAGTGAGTGTATGAGTGAGTGAGTGTATGAGTGAGTGTATGAGTGAGTGAGTGTATGAGTGAGCGTATGAGTGAGTGTATGAGTGAGTGTATGAGTGAGTGAGTGTATGAGTGAGTGTATGAGTGAGTGAGTGTATGAGTGAGTGAGTGTATGAGTGAGTGAGTGAGTGTATGAGTGAATGTATGAGTGAGTGAGTGAGTGTATGAGTGAGTGTATGAGTGAGTGAGTGTATGAGTGAGTGTATGAGTGAGTGTATGAGTGAGTGTATGAGTGAGTGAGTGTCTGAGTGAGTGTATGAGTGAGTGAGTGTATGAGTGAGTGTATGAGTGAGTGTATGAGTGAGTGTATGAGTGAGTGTATGAGTGAGTGAGTGTATGAGTGAGTGAGTGTATGAGTGAGTCCTATCGGTGAGCTCCTCCGGTGGGCAAGGCTGCGTTGGCAGGGTCATGTAGCCCGCATTCCCAATCATCACATGCCCAAACAGGTTTTGTTCAGCCGGATCGAGGGAGCTAAACGGGCGTGGCACGGGCTAGAGAAGAGATGGAGTGATGTGTGAGTGAGTGAGTGTGTGGGTGAGTGAGTGAGTGGGTGAGTGTGTGGGTGAGTGGGTGTGTGGGTGAGTGGGTGGGTTAGTGGGTGAGTGAGTGTGTGAGTGGGTGAGTGAGTGGGTGAGTGAGTGGGTGAGTGAGTGGGTGTGTGAGTGTGTGGGTGAGTGAGTGTGTGGGTGAGTGAGTGAGTGGGTGAGTGTGTGGGTGAGTGAGTGAGTGGGTGAGTGGGTGGGTGTGTGAGTGTGTGGGTGAGTGAGTGGGTGAGTGTGTGGGTGAGTGGGTGAGTGAGTGTGTGGGTGAGTGGGTGAGTGAGTGTGTGAGTGTGTGGGTGAGTGAGTGAGTGGGTGAGTGAGTGGGTGGGTGAGTGAGTGTGTGGGTGAGTGAGTGGGTGAGTGAGTGTGTGGGTGAGTGAGTGGGTGAGTGAGTGTGTGGGTGAGTGAGTGGGTGAGTGGGTGGGTGAGTGAGTGTGTGGGTGAGTGGGTGGGTTAGTGGGTGAGTGAGTGTGTGTGTGGGTGAGTGTGTGGGTGAGTGGGTGGGTGTGTGAGTGTGTGGGTGAGTGGGTGGGTGAGTGGGTGGGTGTGTGAGTGAGTGGGTGAGTGTGTGGGTGAGTGAGTGTGTGGGTGAGTGGGTGGGTGAGTGAGTGTGTGGGTGAGTGGGTGGGTTAGTGGGTGAGTGAGTGGGTGGGTGAGTGGGTGGGTTAGTGGGTGAGTGAGTGTGTGTGTGGGTGAGTGTGTGGGTGGGTGGGTGACACGGGCCAGAGAAGAGATGGATGAGTGAGTGAGTGCATGTGTGAGTGAGTGATGTGTGAGTGTGTGGGTGAGTGGGTGGGTTAGTGGGTGAGTGAGTGGGTGGGTGAGTGGGTGGGTTAGTGGGTGAGTGAGTGTGTGTGTGGGTGAGTGTGTGGGTGGGTGGGTGACACGGGCCAGAGAAGAGATGGATGAGTGAGTGAGTGCATGTGTGAGTGAGTGATGTGTGAGTGTGTGGGTGAGTGGGTGGCTGAGTGAGTGAGTGGGTGAGTGGGTGAGTGATGTGTGAGTGTGTGGGTGAGTGGGTGAGTGAGTGGGTGAGTGACACGGGCTAGAGAAGAGATGGAGTGATGTGGTACAGGAGGACGTGGAGCTGAGTGGACTTGCCGATGACTGGTACCAGCGGTATCAAGATCGGCCTCTGTGGAGGAGGCTCGTGAAGGACGCTGCTACTGGGCAGTTGGAGGCAGTCGCCCTCCAACAACAACGGAGGGCGGAGGAGCGACGCTCACAACAACGAGCGGAGCGCCGGGTGGCTAAAGCACAGCAGGTTGGCACAGTAGGGGGCACAGGTGGTGCATCAGCCAGTGATCTCAGTCAGTCGACCCGTGGCACCTGCTGGGTCTGCCCCGTGACCTCCTGCCAGCGGGCGTTCGACACTTCACGTGGCCTCAAGGTGCACATAGCCTGGCACAAGCGTCGTGGTGACGTCACCGCCACTTAGTGGCGAATGGC